>NW_028261386.1:64761208-65048708 GCF_051295495.1 Thamnophis sirtalis | reverse complement strand
ATGCACATCTCATTCTTTTGCCATGATAAGACGTACCCTGATAAGAATGAAGCAGTAATCATCTATCATTATTAATATGAAAAAAAACCAAATCTACTTTTTTCTCTTAGTATCCATTATTTACAGGGAATCCATTATAATTATTTTGATAGCTATACAGCCATAAAGTTATATACCATAAAGGTGTATATTTCAACTACATGTCCAGTATTTATCCAAATGTGCCAGTTGCTAAAAGTGTTAGTTGAAATAATCAAGAACCTCACTTTTGAAAACAGAGTCATGCTTAAGTTTAAACTGGAATAGTACCTGCCAAATTCCAAATAGTGGAAGAGAGCAGGTCAAAAATAAAAGGAATAAGAGCAAGACCAAACTAAAATTCATTATAGTTGCTAGGATGACTCCCCATATATGCAATGATTTTGTTCCTTCTGTCATGTTAAAAACTGCAAATCAGGGATAACTTTTTGATGAGTTCTTAAGACACGGTGGCTCAGTGGCTAAGATGCTGAGCTTGTCGATCAGAAGGTCGGCAGTTCAGCGGTTCGAATCTCTAGTTCCGTGTAAGGATGTGAACTCCTGTTACTTGTCCCAGCTTCTGGCAACTTAGCAGTTCGAAAGCATGTAAAAATACAAGTAGAAAAATAGGGACCACTTTGGTGGGAAGGTAACAGCGTTACCTTTTAGTCATGCCAGCCACATGACCATGGAGACATCTTCAGATGGTGCTGGCTCTTCGGCTTTGAAACGGAGATGAGCACCACCCTTTAGAGTCGGGAACGACTAGCACATATGTGCGAGGGGAACCTTTACCTTTACCTTTAATATTACACCAATAGTTTTTGAAGATCATTTGAGCTGCTGATTTGGTACTCCTGGTTTAATATATGGAAACTAAGTGAAACTGCAGTCTTCCACTTAGTTTTTAGGAATAAACATCTTGAAACTTGGTGGAGCTTATTTTTGAAGTTGTACTATGAACACCCACACTGAAATGCTCCGGATCACATTTCAGTCACATTATTTGACAGTCATGACTGTACACTATCCTGATAGTGTTTCAGAATAAAGAGGTTGGCACCTTGTGTCATATCCCTCAGTATTCATGGATATTGCAATAGTAATCCATGACAGATATCGAGGAAATAAAAAGTACGCTGTATACCAAACAGCTTTTTTCACACCCCCAAATAGTTATGCAGTTGCCTGTAGCTATGGCAACTCCTTCTTTACTCTTCCTCTGCCTTCTCCAGGTCTACACAACCTTACTAAAGATTAAAGATTGGGCACATTTAATATTATTTGTAGGCAGTTAAAGGCAAGATAACATTCTAACATCTTTGATCTGTATCAAGCAAGCAAAGTCTCAAATCTGACTCTCTCCCCATGCTTTGGGTTAGGGTATCGTGTGATGATGTAGGGAAAGTGTTTATCTGTTTGCTCAGGGTGACTGCTGCCCTTTTTAACATAATGTTGGTTTCTTTCTCTTTTCTTTTCATCTGTGAAGCTACCAAGAATAATTTTGGAAATTGGCACCTTACAAATTTGATACATTTAGAAATAAGGACAATAAACATTCCAAACTGTTAATAAACATATAGCATATTTGAAATGAATACTACATTCTTCAAGTGAAATTAACTTAAATATTTATGCAATCTTGGTAGCATAAAAGATTGGAATCTTGGTGCTATTAAATAAAAATGCTTGCCAGATAATCTATCTGCAAATTATGCAGTTAGGGAAGACCTTCCACCATCACCCTATAAGTTTCACTGTATCTGTCTTTTTGTTTTCTTCCTTTGCAATATAGTGGACCAAAGGTATATAAATAAGTAGCTTTTGCCTCTGCAAGCATCAAAACTTTGCTGGCAAATGATGCTCTTCTTCTTCACATCAGCTGAGCTAGCTAAATTTAAGGTGGACCAGAACTCTGAAATAAGAACTGTATAATTAACTGTAGCTTTGGAACTGGACATTATAGAAAGGTGGGAATTTGAAAAACTACATGAAATTATAAAAAATATGCACAAATCATTAAAACCAAGTTTAAATAGAATTCTGAACTCAGAAAAGTGGGAACTGAAGGAAGAAGTGAAGGATGAAGGGGGGAGGGATAATGAAGTGGTAGAAATGGGGGAAAATAAAAAGCAGACAAAAAACTTCATTGGGTTTGACAGTGGTATAGGAAAAATTGAAAAGGGGGAAATGTGTCCCAACAAAAGGAAACAAAAAGTAGACAAAAGACCTTAAGGAGGTTGACAGTGGCATAGGGAAAACTGAAGAAGGGGGTTACGTCCCAATAAAGGGAAATATAAAAGATTCCTTTGGATTTGATGGTGGCTTAAAGAAAATTGAAGAGGGTGGACGTGTTAAAACAAAGAAAAGGGAGACAACAGGAATAGAGAAGTGGGACAAAAGACTTTCTAGGAAAAAATCAGACAATGATAAATTGTTATATGGGAAATATAAAGCTGAGATATCTGGTTTACTCCTAAACATGATAATAAAATTGAGTTACTAAATGTTTTAATAAGATAATGGAAAGATAATTAAATAAAGGTTAAAATATATGGAATATGGACAAATATGAAATTATTATGGAGATACTGTAAAGCAAAGGTCTATGATTCACTTTTATACATGACAATTGCTAATTGATTGAATATGACAATGGAAGGACAACTAAGCATGGGTTAAAATATACGAAACATGGACATATATAGAACTTCTAAGATGATGAACAAAGTGAGATGTGTGCTGCCTGTTATTCTATATAGTAGATTAAGGGAATTGTAATGAACATTGAACAATAAGGATTGTTAAAGACAAGGATAACCTAAGCCAAGATATGGAAAAATGGAGAGGGAACACAAAATATGCTTACAATGGGAAATTACTGAGATTTAAAGACAGAATCACAAATTTGGGGGGTATAAGGATGCATAATCATATAAATATAATGATGAGAATAGCTGGATATTGTGACTAGGTCTACATCTTGGCCAAAAATAGGCTGGGGGGTGGTTAAAAATACAATTACTATATATGTATATGTTTTGTTTTTCTCTCATTTTAAAAAAGAAAGAGGAAGATATATGTTAAAATTAAATATGTATATTGAAAAAGAATTATAAATACCATCAACATAAAATGAAGCTCGCTGGAATACACCAAGTAAATGAGATGAAGAGTGTAGAGGAGTAGAAGTAGAGGAGAGAGGTAAGGGGAGAAGAGAGGGAAAGGAGAGAGGGCAAGAGGGGAGAGGAGGAGAGAAAGAAGGAGTGGAAAGGGGAAAGAGGAAAAGGAGAGAGGAAAGGGAAGTAGAGAAGAGAAGGACAATAGAGGGAAGAAAGGAGGTAGGGAGGAGGAGAGAGGGAGAAGAAAGTGATGGATAAGATACAAATATGGTGTATGGATAGCAGAAGAGCCAATAATTATTTAATTGTTTTTTGAGAGTTGATGGTAAGACGAATTGATGTAAACATTTAATAATATAATACGATGTTGGCTATGTAATAGTATACATGTGGTTATATGTTATGAAAATGAAAAAATAAAAAACTGTATTAAAAAAAAACTTTGCTGGGAGTCCAGTATATTGCTTGTATGCATGCAAATAAAATTATATTGTATCTTCCGAGTGATTCGGTTGCTTTAAGTAAATCAATTTTTGGCCACAATATTGGAAAGTGGGACTAAGGTTAATTTTGTGAATCTTAAGAAAACTCTGAGACTCTCCTTTTACTTAACCTATATGTTTAATATATATTAAGGGAACCTTAATTGGAAGCAGATGAATATGGTTTTAAAATTTAAAACATCATAACCTGCTTTGTGCTGATGACTCTAGCCAGATAGCCAAAAAACACAAAGGATCTGCAAATACTAGTAACAAAAATCAAGCAGCACATTGGGACTAAAATAAAATATAAAGTAAACTAAATGAATGACAACCACAGCCAGCCTTATAATTGATGGTAAAGTTATGGGACAGGGAGAGGCATGGCAAAATGGAGGTACCTCCACAAAAGTGGAGCTGACAACTGTGGCAAAGGAAAGGACGGGAGATAGCAATAGTACTTTACATTTAGATTTATATACCACTTCCGAGTGCTTTATAGCCCTTTCTAAGCTCCCTCTAAGTCAGTGTTTCTCAACCTTGGCAACTTGAAGATGTCCGGACTTCAACTCCCAGAATTCCCCAGCCAGCATTTGCTGGCTGGGGAATTCTGGGAGTTGAAGTCCGGACATCTTCAAGTTGCTAAGGTTGAGAAACACTGCTCTAAGTGGTTTACAGAATCAGCATATTGCCCCCACCTATCTCCCTTCGTCTCTGACTTTTTGCACACTTTGCATGTTGTAGCTCCTACAGTCTCCCCTGGACTCCAGCTGATCTGCACTATCATCTTCCACTATTGACAAGGAGCATCCAGGTGAGGCAAGTGCAGGCCTTTCATGATGTTTCTACAGAGGACAGAGATGGGGGAAGATAGGCAGGTGGGGGCAGCTGAAGCTGAGGTAAACTCAGTAGAGTGGCAGAGCCTCATCTTCTGAAGTGAGTTGTCCAAGCCTGGCCAGCCACTGTGTTTCCCCCAAAATAAGAGCCAGACTTTTTTTAAAGGGCTTATTTTTGGGGAAACACGATTTCAGGTGATCAGCCCAGCTGGGCACCCCACCCCCTGGCATGCTCACAAAAGGTGTCCAACAGTAGCTGCAGCCTATTTGCCCATTGGTTGGCGCACTCTGGGGCTGTGTAACCTGTGATGCACAAGTGAGTTGATTACTGTCCAAGCAGCAGATGGCAGCATAAGTATGGGGGGGAAGCACGCAATCCAGATGCACCATGCAGGTCACAGGATAGCTGAGAGTCAGTGGGTCGGAGCAGCCAGCCACCCTCAGGAGTCTCATCTTTCTGTGGCAACACCAGAAGAAGATGGAGGCAGAGGCGTGAGGGGGAGGCACACAATCCGGACATGCTGTGCGGGCCACAGGCACGCTGAGGGACAGTGGGATGGAGTGGGTGGGCAGCCACAGGAGCCTCATCTTTGAGCCTCTCAGTTTGCCTGCGGCTCATGTGGATCACCTGCCTCCCCCACCCCGTGCCTCTGCCTCCATCTGCTGCCAATGCCGCTGCATGAAGATGAGTCTCCCAAGGACGCTGACCCATCAACTGTCAGCTTTCCCGTGACCCAAGCAGCCCATCCAGATTGCCTACCTTCCCCCTGCCTCTGCCTCTACCCCTGCCTTTGCCTGCTGCTTGGACAGGTAGTCAACTCACTTGCATTGTGCAGGCTGTGGTTGCTGCCAAACACCATCAGCCTTGTGCCTTCACTGCTTCTGGTGCTGGCCACGCCCACTCACCCACCCAAGCTGATGATGATCTTCACTAGGGCTTATAGTAGGCACACACTTAAAATCAGATTAGGTCTTATTTTCTGGGCAGGTAGCAGGGAAAGGAATAAATCAGGAAGTTCACTCAAGGCAGGAGAAGCAAGAGGTCCTCACTTAATGATGGCGAGGTCCTTCCTTAATTATTACACTTGGAATCTAGTGGAACTGTCATTGCTAAGTGATGGAAAATCCAGTCCCAATTAGAGTTATTAAGTGAGGACCACCTGTATTATTCTCCAAAGATGTACTTCCCTTATCAGAATACAGAACCTGAGATTCTCCAATCCAATGATTCTCTGGCTGTTGCAACATGGTTTTATAAAACAATTGATTTTTCTCACTGATGAAATACGTGAACATATATCTGGAGAAGCTATCAATAAACATCAATAGATATCAATTGCTCCTGGATATTTAGTCATGATGATTCCGTATTTATATTTTCAATCATATCTACAGACTGCTGGGTCTTGCTTTTCTTTTCCTGAAGAAAAGGGGCTAGTTCACTTTTTAAAAACACACACACACACACAAACACACACACACAGATTATACATTTATCTTCATAAAGATCTAACGTCTGGTCTCCTAATAAATCCTTCTTCTCGAGTTAAATTACTGCATTCAAGATTTGATGGCCTTGTTTTTACACCACAAATATGAACCCTTCTTATGTCAGAATTGTTTTGCTGATGTTAGCCTTTCCATTCTACTGTCCACTTCATATAGGCCACTCTCCTTGACAGTCCCCTTCACAAACAATTCAGTTCCATCTGTGACCAAAAAAAATGCTGCCTTTCCAACGTTACTTCATAGTGGCACATTTCATTGGTATCAAACTAACAGTTTGCACTGGTACATACAAAGCATTTTTAGTAATCAATTTAATTGGTTTTCCCTTTTTTTTGTTTGTTTGCTGTGCAGCTTTGCAATTCCTTTGCCTTCAGCAAAGACTTTTCTCTGCCTTCCATTTCTAGGAGGTGAATGAATGTTTTGCAATCCGCATGTAATTCAGGGCATTTCTCTCTTGTTAAATGAAATTTCTGGTAGTACTAGAGACAGTGCAAATGCCTCCATAATGCTTTTCAGAAGCAGTGCCAAAAATCATTGTCTGCCAGCTTTCCTTCTATTGTCCGGTGTTGCGTCATTCCTTCTGGAATGCAGCTTGACTGGTTTCTCATCAGCAGTTCCTTTTCTCTGGGTGCCCTTGATTTGCATATGCTTAGGATGACCACAGCTCCTATCTCTGGTTTTAGCTGAAGTTGCTTTGATCCCTGCTGATTTCTTTTCAGCACCTCTGATACTTTAAAATCATTTGACTAGCTTATTACAAATTGTGAGCTTGCATCTTTCCATATTTACCATTCACAATGCACACAGTTGCATTCATAATTGTTTCAAATGATTCTGGGAAGCTGTTTAAAGATAACATTTCTTTTGAATAGAGTTCAATTTTGGTGTCTTTTAAACAGCAATACAGACATGGCATGCCACTGCCATCTTCCAGCTGTATTTTTACTTTCCAGCCACATCTACATCCTTTGTATATCCTATCAAAAGTACTAAAGAGACCTAATCCTATTTAGCTTCTGTGTCAGTGTTTCTCAACCTTGGCAATGTTTAAGTTGTGTGAACTTCAACTCCCAGAATTCCCCAACCAGCATGCTTCATGGAGTGGAAGTCCACAAATCTTAAAGTTGTCAAGGTTGAGAAACATTGTTCTAAGTCCACACGAGGTCAGACGTGCGGTGCCACTTATTCAGATCTGGGAAGCTATTTAATTTTAATCCAATTAATACTGTTTCATGTTGAATTACCCTTTGAACTTTAAGCAAGCATCATTCTCCACAATTTTCTGGTATAAAATAGATATTCTTTTAAGAAAGGATTATATTGAAAGCATGACAGGAAAGATGGCATTGAGCACAGCCGGTCGACTGTATGAAAGGGCAATCCACTAGTCCGTGAACCAGCCAAAAAGTATGCCAGCTGAAAATTTACTGCCCCAGTGACTGAGCTCTTTCTGCTTCAAGTAATGAGACTGGCAAGTGATGGTGTCACTATAGTTTCAAGTTAAGACAATCTATTGGTGGATTCCCTTAGCTTTGTTTCCTGTCCTGCTGAGCATCACTCAAGCAAGAAAAACAATCACTGACCACTGTTCTTAACTTATGGGACAAGTCAGAGTGCTTGGAATGGCAGTTTTAGCAATTAACAAGTTACAGGTGCTGAGGTCTATCAATTAAACTATTTTGAAACATAGGTTGGGTGCTCTTCTGAAAGTACGACAGACTTGTATCCCAAAATAACCCATTTGAAAGTTCAGAGGGACACAGGAAGGGTGCAGGATGGAATGGGAGGGCACACTCCTGAGACATGGAGGAATTTCAAGGAGTTCTGGAGTTGCTCCCTACCACTCCATCCCATATCCCATTATCATACCTGTGAGACAATTTACCAGACATGGAGGGGCCAAGGGATGATGTGGGAAGAAGTCATCTATAATATATCATAGCCAAAGAGCTTACAAAACAGGTTGGACATCTCACAGAGGGGAAAGAATGTTAACTTCTCACTACAGTGCCTCCAGAAAATCAAAGAAAAATAGAAGAAAATCAAATTATGGTTTCATTCAATATCTGAGCAATATATTTGTGTCCATAGATCTACAACTAGCAAAAAAATCCATGGCAACAGTACTTAACCAAATCCACTAAAATCAAAATATACTGAATCACGGATCTGATCAAGCTCTGCTTCACTATCTACTTTCAGTCTGATGGAGAAATATACCAACAACTCAGAGGAACACTATTGGATCATCATTCTTAGGTCTCATAACCAAGTCCAAGATGCAGAATCTAGAAATTATAGCGGGCCCAAACATATAACCAAAAGTATGGGTCCAGTATGTAGATAACACCTTTGTCATAATAATAAAAAGGAATAACTAGATAATACACATGAAACCATTAATATCTTCAAAGAAATAATATTTACAATGGAAGAAGATAGCAACCCACTTCCCTTCCTGGATATCCTAATTAGCAGAGGAAACATTGACAAGTTAGTAATGTCGATTGAAAAACAACCTATAAATAATCAAATGCTCCAATACCAAAGTAACAACCTAACCTCCTACATGAGGAACCTATGTAAGAATATTATTCAGATGGGTACAAATGGACTACAGCAATCGTACAACACCAGAAAATGGAAACAGACATCCTATACTAGAGTTCCCCAACCTTTTTGGTTTTGCAGACTGGTGAGGGGGGCATAGGATGTGTCGATGCGACCTCCAGGCAGTTCTATTTGTGCAAGCGGCAGGCACGTACAACTGCTGCTCGTAAAAATGGAGTATACACACCCACACTCATCTGGTGCTCATTCAAGTAAGGGTGCTTTTCCTATCTGTAGCCTGGCTCCAAATAGCTGAAGACCTGGTAGTGGGCCCCCCGACCTATACAATATCTTCCAACTAAATGCAACTTTATCAACATGTGACTGCCCACTCAGCCCATTATTGCACAATCAACACAAGCTATTAAACAGATAATAGATGCAAATCAACCAAAGCCCTCCAAAATATTTTAAATAAGGCAAAAGACCCAACAATTCAAAACTAAAAAAGAAACAGGAGTTATTTACAACATACAATGTAAAGATATAACATCCACTGGGTAGGATAGTCAGGCAGAAGACTAGCAGAGCACATCCATGAACACCAAGTAACACTCCTTAATCTTACAACACATGGGCAGATTCAACATAGTTTCAACTGGGAAACTAAGCATCCTAGACTAAGCTAAATCTGAAATCACTAGGGAATTCCTGGAAGCCTGACATTCAGACAAATCATCCATCCTAGTCATTTAGAGATAAAGCATATTTGCACATCATTCAAAAGAGACAATAAAAAAGCTAAGAAGGAAACAAAAAGGCAAAACTATATCCAGTCCAGCAGGCAGCATCCAGATAAGTAGAGATTAACACCAGACAAACAATCAAGCAGAAACAATCAATGAGGCTCTCTGAGGTTGATTGCTTTCTTGCAGACATTTCATTATCCAAACTAGATAACATCTTCTGTAGTCTGAGGGAATCTCACAACTTTGACTTACATGGCTAGGAGGTTGCACCACTGAATTATTTATTTATTTATTTATTTATTTATTTATTTATTTATTTATTTATTTTCTTTCTTTCTGTTTCTTTACATTTTCAATCTTTTAATTGTCAGAAAGGCACGACATATTATGAGCTGCCTACAGGTAAAGGTAAAGGTTCCCCTCGCACATATGTGCTAGTCATTGCCGACTCTAGGGGGTGGTCCTCATCTCCATTTCAAAGCTGAAAAGCCAGCGCTATCTGAAGACGTCTCAGTGGTCATGTGGCCGGCATGACTAAACACCGAAGGGACACGGAATGCTATTACCTTCCCACCAAAGTGGTCTCTATTTTTCTACTCGCATTTTTACATGCTTTCAAACTGCTAGGTTGGCAGAAGCTGGGAGAAGTAACGGGAGGTCACTCCATTATGCGGCATTAGAGGTTCGAACCACAGAACTGCTGACCTTTCTGATCTACAAGCTCAGCGTCTTAGCCTCTGAGCCACCATGTCCCTTATATGAACTGCCTACCTCTGTCATAAAATACATTTAAAGAGAGGAACCCCCAGGCAAAGTGCCTCCTGAAAGTTAGGAAATGGAAGCAGGAAAGGATAGGTATTGCCAAGATATGCAATCCTGAAAGTTTTTAGAAGAGAAAGTTTGAGATCTTCAGTTTTCCATCTACAGATTCAGTCATTCAGCTACAGTGTCCATGGCAGAAATTTTGTTAAGAGAAAATGAGACATGAGGATAAGCCCATTGATTTTTCTTTACTGATTGATTGTTTTACTGACAATATTTGGAGGTTTTTAGAATTCAGTGTCTTCACATGCTACCTAGTTTGAATTCCATAAGACAAGAATATAGACATTACTGGGGTGAAAATCTCTTTTTCTTCTGACCAAAATAGAAGACGTCCTGGTTTGCAAGCCTGCTTCTCATTTTAATAGATTCCTGTTCTGTTCTTTAACTTTTGAAACATCAGCAAACTAAATATGTCAATTTAGCTTATCCAATTATACAGATTAGGTGATACAGTTCCTAAAGTGTTGCCTTGTTTTATTACCCAAAAGCAAAATTGGGGGACAGTCTCTTAGCTGATTGCTGTGTGGTTGTAACATGTTTATTCGTAAGTACATTACTGGATTTCAGTGGAACAATGGCAATTGTTGGATTCACCTCTGCCAAACCAATCTTGACAGATAACACTGATTGACTTTCCTCTCCAGCATAGTGCCTTGCTAATGAGGTGAGAAAAAACATTCTAAAGGCATCCAGGCTGAGAGCCATGGAAGGTGGAAAGGTATGGCTTCAAGAGAATTATAGGAGACAAACAAAAATGCTTTTGGGAGTATGGGCACAAATTATTTCTAAATGTTTCAGAAAGTATCTTGTGGAACCTTAAAAATTAAGCCATGATACAGTGTATTTATTTTGACTTATGTTTTATATATTACAAGCTAATGTGGTTTGCAAGACATGTTTTAAGCTTAACATAATAGGCATAAAATAAGTGGTTTTTTTTAATATTAGCCTTTTTTTTTAAAGGAGAAAATAGAGGTCATAGGGGTATACTTTTATTATACTAGCCAAGATGTGTCCTGGATCTGTCTCAAGATCTGTCTCAAAATCTGTCCTAACTGAAAGCAATGAATGCAGTTTATAGCACAGATATGATTAAGGCCAGTCACCCTATCCACACCTACTTTGTCTTAGAAAAATACATTATGTGAGAAGGGGTATCAAGCAAAGTCATGATGGGAGGCAGGGGTCAACATCTGTGAGCCCATCTAGGGATGATCATGGCATACAGAATATTGGAATTTGGAATGAGTGGTAAAGGGTATGAATTATGAATGAACTGACAAAAAGTGGGTGCCTAGGAAACCGAAAAAGGGTAGGATGGAACAAATCTGAGAAAAGGCCATCTGATTGCATGGCATGGAGCTGCTGAATGCATATAAGGAAGTGTAGTTGCAGCTTTAATTATGAATGAAAGCAGTGGTGAAATCTATTTTTTTTCCTAACTGTTCTGTGGGCATGACTTGGTGGGGCGGTCATGTGGCTGGATGGGTGTGGCTATGTAGTCATGTGATTGGGGGTCAAAAGACAGAAACTCACTTTAACAATGTCCTGCTGGAGCAGGGGGTTGGACTTGATGACCTCCAGGTCCCTTCCAGCCCTGGATTGCTGTGCCCTTTCAAGGTATCCTCTGAAACTGTGTCTATTGCCAGGTTTGTGGTCCTCCCTTCCTCTCTCTCTTTCTCTCTTTTGCAGCATCCCCACGCCCCACCCCCGTTTTTGGCCTAACAGGCCTCAGGGAAGCCTCCTGGGGGCAAAAATGGACCCCAAATACTAAAAAAAAGTTTTTAAAAAATTCCTACCATTGCGCAGCACAACTGATCATCGGACCTTTTTTTCAATTTTGTTAAGCATTTTTTTTGCTACTGGTTTGGGCGAGTGGTAGCATTTTTTTCTACCGGTTCAGGTGAACTGGCCCGAACCGGTAGCATTCACCCCTGAATAAAAGGTCTAACCTTTATGTATGAATTGGGGGCATCTCAATTGTTGTAGGTGCACTTGAAAGTAGGAATTCAAGGTTGGTGATGTTATGTATGCTATGCTACACTGAATGGAGATAATGGCAGAAGCACAAAGGAGGTTTTTTGTGGGGGGGGGGGACCTGTGGAATTCAGAATAAATGTAATCCAGAGAAAACAGTAATTCTGCAGTTTGTTTCAGATACATGATTGAAGGTCATAGTGGGATTATTATGTAGGAATAAAAGGGTGACTGCCTGGACACACCACTTAAGTTCATCTTAATGAAGAGAAAGGAAATTGGCAAAGGATCTATTGAAACCAGGGGTGAACATTGTAGGAAACGAGGATTGCAAAGAAGTAGCAAAATCAGTATCCCCATCAAACATAGAATAAAGCCTAGAAAGAAAATGAAAGGAAAGATCGGAGGGAGGGGGAGAGAATTGTTTCCTAAGGGCCACTCCAAATTACAGGCAGTTTTATTTTTAATCAAATCTTCCTAGAATTACAGCAATAGTCCAATTATCTATTTATTTCATTACTTGGAAAGAAGTCCTCCAGAGAATTGCTTCCATCAGTTCAAGGGTACCATACTCACATCATTAAAAAACTGAATTTTTGAAACATTTCCTAGTATCCTTCATCACAATGCAGAAATAAATCTGAATAAGGTAGTTATAAGCCATCCTTCCCTATTTTCTTTTTAGGAAATGAAGTTACTTGGAAAAAGTACACAGATTAGAATTTAGGATGTCCAAAAGCCGATGGTAGCACCTGATTACTCAATCCTATTGACTTAGCTGTCAGTTTACAAAGTGACAGCTCTGTTTATCCTTTTCTCCAATGGTTGAGCTTGGAGAAGCATAAAGGTAAAGGTAAGGGTTCCCCTTGCACATATGTGTTAGTTGTTCCCGACTCTAGGTGGTGCTCATCTCCGTTTCAAAGCCGAAGAGCCAGCATTGTTTGAAAACGTCTCTGTGGTCATGTGGCTGGCATGACTAAATGCCAAAGGCACATGGAACACTGTTACCTTCCCACCAAAGTGGTTCCTATTTTTCTACTTGCATTTTTACATGCTTTCAAACAGCTAGATTGGCAGAAGCTGGGATGAATAACGGGAGTTACTCCATTACATAGGCCTAGAGATTCAAACCGCCAACCTGCTGACCTTTCTGATTGACAAGCTCAGCATCTTATCCACTGAGCCACTGTGTCCCTTGTGGAGAAACATACACTAAAGCAAAAACACTCTGAAGATCTGCATCAGGAGAGAATCTTTTACAGGGAATCAGGATTAGGCAGCAAGAATACAGAGTACAGGCCTTTGCGGATGACTTGGTTATAACATTAATCCAACCACAGGAATCTGGTAATGTCTTAATGAATATGATTAATCAATATGGTCAAGTGTCAGGATTTAAAATAAACTTAGGGAAAACAAAGATATTAGCTATAAATATGAATACTAAACAAAGGGAAGAACTACAAGGAATGATAGGATGTGAAATAGTTAGAAAGGTCAAGTACTTAGGAGTTTATATTTCAACCTCAAACGGGAAGTTATATAAGCACAATTATGAACCACTGTGGTATAGTATACAGACAGAGATGAAAAAATGGGAGAAATTACAGTTATCTCTGCTGGGAAGAATAGCAGCAATAAAAATGAATATTCTACCTAAATTTTTATTTCTTTTTCAAACGTTACCAATACTTAAAAATGATGTAAATTTGTTAGAATGGCAGAAGGGTATTAATAAATTTGTATGGGTAGGTAAGAAGCCGAGAGTAAAACTTAAAATAATGCAGGATGTGCGTGAAAGAGGAGGCTTGAAATTACCCAATTTAAAACTATATTATGATGCAGTAGTTCTATCTATAATTAGTGATTGGATCAACTTAACAGATGATAGAATTCTTAATATTGAAGGGTATGATTTGGTATATGGTTGGCATGCTTATTTGCTATATAACAAAAAGGTGGATAAGAATTTTAAAAGTCATATTTTAAGGAATGCTTTACTGCGGGTTTGGAAAAAATATCAATATAAACTAAATGATAACCTATGTGGGCTATTCCTAGACATGCAATAGAAAATATGAATATAGTACAAAAACAGGATATAATTACTTACAGGCAGCTTCTTACTGTAGAAAGAGGTGTACCACAACTGAAATCTTTGGATGTATTAAAAAAGGAAAAGGTAATTCAAACATGGTTTCAGTACAGGCAGTTGCAGGCTAGATGGAAAATAGATCAAAAAATTAGCTTTATGCAAGTCGAGGATAATTTACTTAAACAAATTAGAGACCAAAGTCCAATGCATATAAAAAGATTATATAATGTATTAATAGAAATTGACTCTGAAACAGAGCTAGTTAAAGACTGTATGATTAAATGGGCTCAAAATGTTGAAGAACCAATAATGTTGGATACATGGGAAAAGATATGGGTGAGAAATGTAAAATTTACACAGGCCCAAAACTTGAGAGAAAATTTTTATAAGATGTTTTACAGATGGCACCTAGATCCTAAAAAAAATGGCTTCTATGTATTTGAATTTACAACCTAAATGCTGGAGATGTGATTGTATGGAGACTACATATTTTCATATATGGTGGACTTGCAAAAAGATTAAGGCATTCTGGATAAAAATACGGTAGATTATGCAAAATGTTCTTTAAAAAAGGATAAAGTTTGCCCCCCAGCTATTTTTGTTAGGTATAATTACTGACTGTACAGCTGTAGAGATTAACTTGATTTTGCACTTGATAACTGCAGCTAGACTGTTGGTGGCGCAATACTGGAAGAAGGAAGATTTGCCTACTATCCAAGAATGGACAGTGGAAGTCACAAACTTAGCAGAGATGGCTAAAATATCTGCATATCTTAAGGACTATTCAAACGAGAGATATAAACGAGACTGGAAAAAATGGATTGACTATATTCAAAATAAATATGGGTCTAGGAAATTTCAGATAGCTTATGATTAAGATCAGGAATGATACAAATTGTTTATAGTTAGCCTAACAAGGAGGAGCTAAGCTCAATTTAAAGACATTAATTTTCTACTTTCTCTTTAAGTATATTTTAAACTGTTTTTGTTTAAGATTTATACCTTGTATTGGTTCTGGGAAGTCAGGGGTGGGAAGGTTGGGGGGTTGGGGGTCAGGGGGGAGGGAGGGGAGTATACTAGGTTGGAGGAGGGGTGTTGGATTTTAAGGTAATATGATTGTATATGTATACTGCTATTTTTTCTTTTTTATGTATATTGAAATGGAATTATAAATACCATCAACACAAAAGGGAGTTTGCTCAGAAGCTGAAATACACCAAGTAAATTACAGGAAGAGTTGGTAGCAGAGGAGATAAGAAAGATAGGAAGAGAGGGACAGGAGAGAGGGTGAGGGGGGGTAGATGAGGTGTATAAGGAGGAGTGGTAAGGGAAGAGAGGAGAAGGAGAAAGGAAGGGGAAGTAGAGTAGAAAAGGATGATGGAGGGGAGAAAGGAGGTAGAGAGGGGGAGGAGAGAGGGGGAAGAAAGTTTTGGATAAGGTATAAACATGCTGTATGGAGAGCAGAAGAGCCAATAACTGTTTTTTTCCCCTTTGGTAGTTGATGGCAAGATGAATTGATGTAATTACTTAATATTACAACATGATATTGACTATGTAATAATATACATGTGATTATATGCTATGAAAATGGAAAATAAAAAAAATTATGGGAAAAAAGGAGAGAATCTTTTACCATCATCAGTATTCTTATTATTCCTCCATTCTTCTTTTTCATTTCATTTGTTGACAATTACTGTGAAGATTGATGTGATACTTGTCAATCCAAAGCACTTGTTTTGATATGAACATGGGAAATGAAAACATTTTGTAACTTTTTTTTCCTGAACAATGTCTGTGATGAATGCAGATTTTTTTTTCTGCTTTAATTGTTCAGAAGACGTCCTTTTGTAAAGAAGTATAGACTTACTGCCTTTAATAGGTCATATTCTCATGAGAATCAGATTTCCTTCTTAGAAAATTCATTCATACAGCTGAAGAGTAGAGTTGCTTATATTGCGCTTGAAATCCATATTCCATCAGAATTTTTAACTGATCTGTGTTTGTAACTTGAACACTGTATCCAAAATCAACCAGTGTTATGCCAGCAAAAATTCAGCATGCAAGCTATAAATTCATGGTGCTATTTCCCTACAGGATTAGTGTTCCACTGTACAACAAGGGAGGGAGAGAGAAGACTGGTTACTAGAATGGAGGCAACCTGATTTTTTTTTAACCTCACTAAACTCCCAATAGAAGCAAACAGGGAAGAATAATAGTTCCCCATGTATCAAACCTTAGTGAATCTGGGTTCAGTGTCCTATGGAGAAAAAGCATCATGGTTCTGCTTTTATTATCTAGCTGTGCTTCATGCTGTCTGTTTCTCTATTAATCTCCATAAATATACAGTATTTATAACTAACAAATCTTTCCCTATGAGCCAGTGGTTGACATCCTTTCACCAAAGGCAGCTCATAGCTCTGCATGAGTTGACAACTTAAACTAAATTAAAATCAAAGAAAACAAATCAGAAATGTCATTGGAAAAAAACAAAATAAGCACTTCATGGATGACTTTTTAATCACAGAATGGGTCCACTTCCCAAGAAATTTCTAATTTAGCACTGATGTCCTTTTCTCAATTGCTTTGTATTTTGCCCTTAATAATGACACATTACGGTATCAAATATACAACTAAGCATATTTTATGCAGTTATTTTAGATAATTCTTAGGTATTTAAGAAAACAGAGAAGATAGATACTTTTCTGGGTCTTGAGTCTGGATGTTTAGAATTCATTGTGCGAGTAGAATTTGTAACATATTATTCATATCATAGAAATTCTTCCTAAAGTAATATTTGCATGATGAACTAGTCCATACACGTAACAGGCTCAGGTTAAGTGATAAAGCATAAAGAACATACTTTATGCAGAAAAATCCCAGTATATTATCCTGAGATATGCTGAACCATTTGCCCAGGCAGTAAGTAGACTGGGAAGGGTTACAGAATGAGGAATAAAACTTTTTAACTGCATGAGTCTCAATAATGTCGGATCCCTGGTTAGCATCTTGATCTTATGACTATGCACTATTGCTAATGGATGACTCACATTCATATATTGCTCTTGTGGAGTAAAGCATGTGTACTGTCTAAGGGAAGTCCACCTATAAGGCTTTATATATATATGTAAACAGCTCTTCGAGTCTTGAACTTGAAGGCAGAATGAAAGGCTGCAACAAAATGTGAAATACTTTCCCAAGTTTCAGAATAAAACATTTCCTCACAAGATTTGGGTGATGTCTTTGGGAATTTGTAGCAGCTTCTGAGCTTTTCAGGTAAAATAAATGGGCTGAAAATAACAGAATGAATTTGAAGTTCTTCACTACGGAAAAACACATAAGCGTAGGATGGAGATAGCTGTTTTGTTAATGTTAAGTGTGAAAAGAATCTAGGAATTATAGTTTACCACAAAGTAAATATGAGCTGTGTGTCAGAGCTGCTAAAATCCAAATGCACATTTAGGCTACCTCTACATTATAGGAAGTAATACTTCCAGTGTATTTTGCACTAGCCAGACGCTTGTCAAGAACTGTGTCCACATCTGGGCATCAAATTTTTCAAAATATTCCAAGGCACTGAAAACATGTTCATGAAAAATCAGTGTTTCGTGTATTTGAAACTACATCTTGCAAGCACAGACTAAAGGAACTGGATATGTTTAGCCTTGAGAAAACATTACTGAAGGCAACGGTAGGTCTTGGGAAATCAAAGAAAGTCAAGATGAAGATCATAACAGTGTGACTGAAACCCTGTCCTTTGCATGTGAGTGTGTCACTACTGTGGTAGGATGTTGTTGCAGTTTTCAAAAACTAGAAGGGCTCTCACACAGAGGTCAGGGCCTCTTCTCTATCATCCCAGAACACAGGCCATAGATAATAGTTTGAAGTTACAAAATGGCAGAGTTGGACTGAAAAAAAATTGATAAGTAGAAGTAGAATCAGTTTACATGCAACATTCCTCTTCATCTGACATTTCATAGAACAAAAAGCAGGACAATCATGCTAGGAATGTTTTAATTTGGATTTCTCCATTGAGGGTGAGGTAGAGCCTGATGGCTTTAATGTCCCTTTCTGAGTTGTTTTCGACGAAGGCTACTGGTAGGAAATGTAATTGGAGGTGAGGTACCCAGCAGGACAGTGGTGGATTCAAAAACTTTTTACTGTCAGTTCTGTGGGCATGGCTTTGTGGGCATGGTGTGGCTTGGTGGGCGTGGCTTCGTGGGCATGGAAGATAAAGGATATTGCAAAATCCCCATTCCCTCCCCACCCCACTAACCTGCTTTCCAGCTCCGTTCTCCTGTTCAGGGCAACAAAAGCAGATCAGCTGGGAGACAGCGGGGATGGGGCCAGCCTATTTGCCGGTTCTCCGAACTACTCAAAATTTCTGCTACCAGTTCTCCAGAGCCTGTC
The DNA here is from genome assembly GCF_051295495.1 of Thamnophis sirtalis. Taxonomy (NCBI): domain Eukaryota; kingdom Metazoa; phylum Chordata; class Lepidosauria; order Squamata; family Natricidae; genus Thamnophis; species Thamnophis sirtalis. The sequence continues at coordinate 65,030,138 of NW_028261386.1, read as the reverse complement.
AGAGCTGGCTGAATACCACCTCTGCAGCAGACCCTGACTCTGCTTTAGTTGGCAAAATGACTTGGAAAAGCTATTCTAGGCAATATGAGGAAAGACATCTCTCTGAAAGCATGAAGAGCCCCTCCAGTTGAATGCTTAATAGACCTTGGGAATATAAAGAGGCAGCAAGACAAGAAGAAGAGATTCTTAGGTCCAGGTGAGGGAGGAAGATTTGGAAAGAAACTTGAGATAACTCTGCCTTAATTAATTTTCTAGGCTTTCAAGATTCTGGTTATCTACTAGCAACAACAAAAAAATATTTCCTAAATTCTAAGTAGCCCTGGTTTCCTGAGTTTCATAGCTCCTGGAATTTTATAACAACACTGTACTAGATGGACCAATGATCTGCTTCAACATGGTTGGTCTTGGTATTTCTAACCAACCATGTAAAAATCTTCTTCTGTCTACTAAGTTCTAATGGCAACACAGCCCATTTCTAGTAGTGACTGAAGCTGGCATGAAAAGTCAACCGATACAATAGTGGTCTGAATTTTAAGTACTATAACCAAGAATCTTTAGTGACTCATATGTAGATTCAAGCTCATTATTGGAACAGAACATGGAACACATAATGTTTGACCATACATTCTCAAAGCAGTGTTATTACTCATTATTTTCCATATGCTTTGGCAGAATATATATACAATATACAAATACGTATATACATTATGCATTCTTAAGCCTTATTATATTTGGTTCTAGTTACATGTGTCAGAAGGAATGAGTGGCTCAGTGGCTAAAACACTGAGCTTGTCGATCAGAAAGGTCAGCAGTTCAACGGTTCGAATCCCTAACGCCATATAATGGAGGGAGCTTCCGTTACTTGTCCAAGCTTCTGCCAACCTAGCAGTTTGAAAGCATATAAAAATACAAGTAGAAAAATAAGGTAACAGTGTTCCGTGCACCTTCAGCATTTAGTCACATTGGCCACATGACCATGGACACGTCTTCAGACAGTGCTGGCTCTTTGGCTTTGAAATGGAGATGAGGACCGCTCCCTAGAATCAGAAAAACTAGCACATATGTGTGAGGAGAACCTTTACCTTTATATGTGTCAAATGTTGTAGGCCAGGGATGATACAGAAGAATGGAAAGATGGGAAACAAAACAGTGGAAAGATGAGAAATGAGAAGTAGTTGGATTTGAGATCAACACATGATAGAGATGATATGGAAAAGAAAAAGAACCCATTGATTGACAGATTTATCTATTTTATTGCTCCTTGTACCGTTTCCTAAATTAACAATGAAGCCAAAAACATCCTATCATTTCTCTGTTTATATAGAGCAGGAAAACATCCTCTGAACTCAGATTTCCAAAAAAACAACTACAATATAAAATGTGTATTTGTGTGTGTCTGTATGTCTGTGTGTTTGTGTGTATGTTATATTTTGGGAAATAAATACATAAATATACCTGAAGTATATTGAAAAGTTTAAAATGTCAAAATTGTCACCAGAAAATAGTGGTGTAGGTAAATTTGGATTTCACTGAGTTTTTGTATAGAAATAGTAATTACTTTTTGTAAAGTAAAGTAACTATACAATTGAACATATTAAATCTCAAATAATGGTTAAAATGGAATATGTGATAGTGCACATAGTGTGTGTGGGCGTGCTTATTAAACAAACTTCTTAACTTGGAATAATGCACATACAGAGCAATGCTTTATTCTAATCCCATTCCATCTTGCCATTTTCATGCTTGAAGTTTAATGATCTATGCATAAATATCACAGCCCACAAAAATGTCTCTATAATATTTATTGGGCAGATGTGTAGGAAGAGATACACTTAATTAGTTAATTAAGGCTTTCTTTAAACTCCCTTTCTATATCTTTAGACAACTTGCAATATTAAAAAATCCACCTTCAATACAACAATAAGTATACAGTACCATAGTTTGCAACAAAACACACATCTCTGTATTACACTAAAGTTTAATTTGTTAGTCTGCCATATCAATATTCCTGAACATGTTATGACCAAGTAATGTGAACTTAGTGTTTCTTGGGAAGCAAATGGAGCATATTGTATATGCTTGTTGTTATTTTTGTTTTTCCATGTCTCTTCTGGAGATGTCCAATCTCCTAAATCTCTTCAGGAGATTTCCAACCTCCTAAAAATAAATAATTGAAAACATCCTCCTTCCAAGAACAATCCACCTGTGCTTTCCATCTTTAAATTGGGTGGCCCAACTGAAACGGTTCTTATAAGAAAAAAATGGCATCTAATGAATGCTAGAAGCATATTTGTTTGTTTGTTTGTTTGTTTGTTTGTTTGTTTGCCCATCTCAAACGTGAGCTTCTCTTTGTCAGGCTCCATCATTTCCCCTCTGTAAATGGGAACTCCGTTTCCCTCCCATTTGGTTAGAGGTGGATCCAGCTTTCATGACTGCCTGGTGATTTGGCAGCCAGTTGATTTCCATTTTTGCAAATTACCATCCAGACAATGATGACAAGAATTAACCCCCTGCCCACTCATTTGTAATCCAGGGTCATTTATCTAGTTCTTCTAACTAATTTTGGGAGGAGATATGAAATAATAGCCCTATAGGAGGCCTCCTGAATTATTTACTGTATGTAAACAAAGGGCTGCATTGCATTGGAAGAAACATACAAAAATGAAAGTTTTACATTTTTTTCCATCCCATTTTTTAGAGGAGTCTTTGTAAGGAACAACAGCATTTTATAGATTAGGATATTAATCCATTATTAAAATTAATAGTAGCCATTCATACTTAGCAATAATAAATAATAGCTGTACATTAGGAAAATATACAAAACGATGTGGTGCTCACCTTATGGAAATAAAATCTTAACATTATTACAAATGCAGCTTTTAACATGTCTATTTCTACATATATACTATAGGAAGATTAAAATGTAGGCTTTCCTCTCTCCCATTTTCAAAAAAATAGAAATATTTTTCTATGTGCAATTTAATCACCCATTATAGAATATAGAATATTTTTGTATGAGGTTTCTTATATAATCTGCTTTCAAGACCCCCATTATATTATATACTATTTTGTACAAATATTTTAACACCCTTAGTCAACCATTAAAGTGCACTGCACCAAGTAATAGAAAAATGAGTATAAATGTTAATTATTCATAAATATTACTCTGGACTATTCATTTATCAAAACTGACTGGATCTAAAAAATATAAAGTACCACTCTAACAAAGCAGCATCTTTGAGAAGGTATATTTTATTTCCAAGAGATCAGTTTGGGTTTAGAGCCATAGTAATTTTAGCATCTATTACATGTCTGATTCCATATTTTATCCTCCCCCACATCCCATAATTTAACATTCCTGGTTGTCTTTGACTATCAAATATTTCTTTGTCAAATATTTCATTGAAATTAAATTATATGTTGCTTATATTTTACATCTGCTTTCCATCTTGTTTTCTTACTATGAGGTCACTGATACTGTAGGTCTAAGATCAAAAATATTTTTGTAATAATTTTCATCTTAACAATGTGTATAACCACAGACCTGGGTTGATTCCTAAAAGTGAGGTAGTCAGTAAACATGGAATTCACAGGAGCTATATGTAGCTGACATTGCATAAATCAAACTCATCCAGTTCCATAAGAATCCTGTTTATTTAGTGAAATGCTGCATATGAAATTCGAACTATCTTCATACATATAATATCTGAAATGGAATTGAGTTGGGAGAGTAGAGTATTGATGTCTTTATAGCTGCCTGCCAGCTTTTCTCATCTTCCTTCCTTCCTTCCTTCTTTCCTTCCTTCCTTCCTTCCTTCCTTCCTTCCTTCCTTCCTCCTTCCTCCCTCCCTCCCTCCCTCCCTCCCTCCCTTCTATCAATCACCACGAAGAGTTTCCTCACAGCCTTTCTCTTGGCCAGAAAAATCTCTGGCTGCTGTTGGACATCTGGCAGATAGACAATCAAGCACCTGTGTGCCAGATATGTACAGCTGTATGGGTGACACATGATCCATCTGCAATCCATATCAAATGCTGCTGCCAGTTGCTTTATTCTGGGTGGATTGGAAGGGTGCGTGTGCATGTGTGTGGAAAGCCATAACAGAATTGTAAAAATCACATTTCCCTTCTAATTGATTTCTTCCTCCCTTTTCATCTCATCGTGTTTCTTTGTTCACATTTTGTTGATAATGTGGCAATTGTGGTACTGATAGATGTGCTAGTTCTATAAAAGCTTGTTCTACATTATGCCAAGCAGTGTATGTCTGCTCAGAATTAGTAATGAATATCTTACAAAACTATTGCTCTATGGCTGGGCAGCTGAGTTAGCATACTCAGTTGGAAGTTTGGGTTCAAGCTAGGGAAAATATCGTAGCTACTTTGGGTAGTTACTGCAGGCAAACCTGCCCTCTTGACACAGGTTATTGTATCAAGCTGTTCTTTCCTGCATACAATTATCCAATTGCAGGAAAGATGATGAAATCAGGCTGACTAGTTTATTATTACAATATTAGCAATGTTAGCATCTAAGTCGGTAAGTAAATTGTAAACTTTTTTAAAAAAAATAAAGATAACAAACAGTGCTTGTCAAGTAGTACTTCTTAGTTCATACTTTTCCTAGATTTTATTTAGGAATATATTTACAATATTGCCTAATGTTACTTTCCCCCGGGCCCTGAAATTCCAAAGATTAATAATCAACTTCCTTCTCCACTCCTAACCAGCATATCCACTGTTCCTATTTTTACTCTTCCATTGCTCCTTAATTTCTCTATCTGGTCTTCTAAAACTGTGTATTATTTATTTATACATATTTTTCCTGAAATCTAGAAAGTCTGGAGCATCATCTTGGCATCAGGTCTCTTTGTACCTGAAGCTTTGTTGGATATTGTCATGCAGAGTATAATTTACACCTACAATTGAGAAATCAATATTAGGATATTTTAATTCCAAAGATTTGTAGTTTCTAATATAAAAGTGAAAATTAATCTCACCATGATTGTACCAAAAACATTGCAACAGCACTGGTAACATGAAGGAAGTCTGAGGAATACAGTAAGTATTAAAAGGGGCAACCTATTGCTCTGCTCTTTTATCAAAAATATTGTATTATTTTTTATTTATTTTATTTATATTTATGTGAACATTTAAATCATGTTCTTTTGTTGCCTATGCAGAGAAGCATAAACCCATTAACATGAAAGGCATTCCAAACATGGGATGGAGAAGCGAATATCTTTCAGTTCAACCTTCTTGCTTGCTTGCTACCGTAGCTTCTTCTGAATCAAATGATCCCTAAAGTTGCTTAACAAACCAGGCACAAACAGAAATCCAAACCTCAGACAAGTGTTTAGTCTCCTGACTGTGCCTTGGGTTTTCTGCTGTGCATTTTCCTGCAGTTTGACCTTCCCGAAACAACTTGCAATTGAATGTTCTTTCTGGCACAAGAAAACTACTTCCTGCTCCTCCCTTGCTGGCTGACTGATGAGGCCTGGTTGATCTTCCTGTTGCCATTACGATCTTCCTGTGAGTCAATGCATGTAATGTCTCAGTAATCTTGGCTACTTCAGCTGAGATGATTGTATTGCTTCTCTTTAAACCTCAGTTCCAGTCTATTAGTTCTAAATCCATTTACATTACAGCTGGTCAACTTGTATCACATGGGTCCCATTATTTCATTAGTCTCTTGATCCCTTTTCAGATCCTTTTATGCAATCATCTAAAAGTGTACTTACTGATGTACACTACTGCTTTGCACCACAGTGCTTTCCCCAATATCTAAGCTGCACAAATCTAAATGATTGCTAGATGAGTGCAAAGAGGCAGAGGAAAACATCCAAGACTTTGGTTCCATCAAGTGATCATCTGGATTTTTGTAGCCCACATCTGGTAGCTCCACCCATGGGGCCAACTCAGTAGCTTGGGAAAATGAAGAAGAGGTGAAATGAACAAAAGTTTTGCTTGTTTTACCTTCTCTTTCATAAGAAGACAAGACAGCCTGCAAAGTTCTCCTTCTCCTCCCCCCCCCCAAATGAGACTATCACATTTTATATTTGTTTTGCCAGCATTTGTTTCTCTTCCTCCTTTATTATCTTCTCAACCTATTGGAACTGTAACTTCTAGATTTCTCACAGGATGGCACATTTCAGCTCAGCTCATCTGAAAAACACTAATTTAAGAAAAGTTATCATAAAACTTCCTAGATTCTCCTTTTTAATTTCCTGGGCATGTGTGTATTGTGTATTTTGTAAAATGTAGGAGAGAATTTATTGTGGGTGCTAACTAATGGGTATAAAAGAAATACAGGATTATACATTTCTACGGGATTAAAATTTTAAATTCCTTTAAGCTTTTAAAAAATATATATTTAAAACATTCCTTTTTTTAATAGAAAAACTCTCTTTGAGAATGCAATATGGCTGCATTGAATTTTCTTGACAGTCCCTTTCTTAGAATTTGATATTCAATTCAGTATTTCAAGTGTTTCTTTATTCTGCCTCTCATATGTTCTAAAGTTATGCATATTCTGGAGCAGAGGTGTTCAAATGTTCAAAGCAATGAGATGAGTTGGCGATATGTTTCCTTCTGTTAAATTAATAATTACAATTTGGTGGCTCCATTTGGAAGATCTCTGGGTATTTATAAGGCTACATGGCAGACTTGGAGTTGCAGGGTGTGCTTGCCTGAACTAGGCAGTAATTTGTCATTGTTCTATTGTGGGTCTTTCTGGATTACTTTTTGCATCTTCAGATTATTACCTGAGTTGGGTAAGTGCAATACAAAATTCAAAGTAAAAGTAAAGCTCTCCTTGAATTAAACTCCACTTCTGAGATGATTTCATGGACTTTGTAGTAATTTTCATAGCAAACAGTCTGGAAATGGTTTACAATTGCTTTCCTCTGAGATTGTTTTCCTGTCTAATTTATAGGGCTGGACTCCCATTAAAGTACTAACCTGTTCTAAAACTATTTAATTTTTCAAAATCCGTTGCTACAACATAGCTATTCATTTGCTACATTTTAATTTAGAATCTCTACCCATTGTGAATCTAAGAATGCAATTGTTTCATCTGGAAAGTATTGAAGTCTTCTGTGACATATGAGCAATGTAATACTGGTTACAACTCTACCCACTTTTCATGATATGCCCATTCTAGTTCACTTTTGCTTACTACACTGGTTTGGGCTTCTGAGCAACTACATGTCTATATTCCTGGCCAATATTGGTAAGTGCCTCTCCATCCTGCTTTCTTGAAGTGGAAACACCAACCCTGAAGTACCTAGGAATGCTTGTGACAGCTGCCACACAAGTTTATCAGCAAAGGTCTCGGTCAGTCCCTAATATTTTGACTGATGCCTGTTGTGCCAATAGCTCTCAAGTTGGTTCTTCTGAAGATCAGATACAGGATTCTGAATCCAGTTGGCCTGGAGCATACAGTAAATGCTCTCAGCCTCTGACAATTTGGCCTAAATATACGGTGGTTCTAGTGGTGTCTTTGCACATTTTTCAGCAGGTGGTGAAAAACTGATGCACGACTGCAGCTTTCTATATTGTCAGCAGATTCGCATGTTTAAAAGGTGATCTCAGCATTCCCTTAGGAAGAGATGTCATGTGCAAGTTCCTTTTCATACACATATACTTTTGCCATAGGTGACATTTTAACTTCCCCATCACCTTCTAAATGTGTAGGGTATCATTCTAAAAATATCAGGTTTTCACTCAGGACAAGAATTTCATTGTTGCGAAGATAAAATAAATACTAATGCAAATTACATTTTGGATAGCTACAAAGAAAAACAACTTGTTTGAACTAAATTATCCTCCAGAAGTATCAGAACGGAATCCCCATAATTCTCAGCCAACAGGGCCTTGGGGAATGATAAAATGTGGAGTCTAATATAACCAAAGGACAGAAGGCTAGATAATTTTTTAAGGACAGATAGATTCACATTTAAATTTAGGGACAGATCAAGAACTGTGGACTTCTTTGCTTAAGTAACAGCCGGAATCATTATTATTTAATATTGGAAGAAAAAATCTATACCTGACTTGCAGTAGTGGGTTACTGTATGCATTGTGTCAACATTGTATTTATGAGATAATTTTATCCCCCTTATTATCATTATTGATCACTTCCCCTGACAGATAAATAATATATTCCACTATGTCATCACTGAGAAAACTCATAGATATATTTCCTTCTTCTTTTTTGGTTTTGTTTAATAAAAGGAAAAACATTGTGGAACTCTGAATTTGAAGAACAGGTTAACCATCTAATTATTTCCTTTGATTTATGTTGTCAAGATGTAATGTATAACTGCATTCCTATACATTCCTAAATTTGTAAAATGTACTGATTGAATTCAGAGGCAATTTTAACTTCCTTTTATTCTTATTGTGCACCATTAAAAAAAAAAAAGCAACCGCATTCATTTACATTTTTTTTGTATTTGCCAAGCTCTACAGATTTATCTTAAGCTCCTTGATCATGGCCCTCTGCATGATGAAGTAACACTTTGACAGTTGATATGATCGGCTGTCAGATCAGAACTGAACACACTGTGCTGCCTTTTGGGCCAATGAGAACGGAATGAAATGCTTCTGTCTGCCTACGTTCAAATGCCAACATGGCTTAGATCTGGAAGCTCACCAGAAAAAACATGGAACAAAAGTTCTCTATGACAGTAGTACTCCATGCTCCAAAGTATGTTTTGATGTTTATTGGCAAACAGAGCCAAACCCAACAATAACCACACTGTTTTCAGTCTTCTGAAGCGACTTCATTTCTTCACATTTGTTCCAGCCAGAATTGAGCTGGACAAATTAAACAGAGAGTTGGGTTTGCTTCATTGAACTTGTTTTGTTTGTTTTTTAAAAAAATAAAGAAACAAAAAGCTTTAGCAATCACTCTGGTTCAAAAACAGTTGACTACAGCCATCTATTGCTTCCGGAGACATTGCATTTTTTTAATCTCTGAAGTTGTTGCGCCATCTGGTGGTGAAACAACAGTACTTTTCTTTTTGTCTAGTAGGATGTTCACAAACCACTCTTGTGGCTGTGTCCAGCCTAGGTAGAAGGTAGCTTAGAACTACTGACAGAAGTCTGAGGAAAAGTGCATTAGATAAGTAAACATTTCTCATAGCCAATAATTTAATATTCAACAGCAAAAAATGTTGTTACTGTTGTTTTAAAGAGTAGATATTTGAGGGGTCCTTGATTCTCTCTGAGCTTGCTTGGTTTCTTGCAGATGTTTCATTACCCAAACTAGGTAACATCATCAGTACTAGCAGTGTCCTAGTTTGGGTAATGAAACATCTGCAAGAAACCAAGCAAGCTTAGAGAGCACATCGACCCTGAGGTACAAATATTCTCCTTTATTATGTTAGCTATTTTTTTTCTTTCTCAGTTATTCTTTGGCTACCAAAATTAGAAATAAATGCTTGCTTTTCAACCTGTCTTTACATAGGATTCCTTGCCTTTTATAAAGTTTCATTCTTACCCAGAATCCATGTTCCATAGGAACTCATATGTTGAGCTGTTCTTGCATATTCAAGCATATGCAATATGTATGTATGTATGTATGTATGTATGTATGTATGTATGTATGTATGTATGTATGTATGTATGTATGTATGTTATATTTGTGCTGATAAATAAATAAAGGGAGACTAGTATAGATCTATTTCAAGCTATTTAGCTCTCATCAGCTAGCCATACCCTTACTGGGAATCTATACTAGTCTCCCTTTATTTATTTATCAGCACAAATATAACAAATGTAACAAAAAGGCAACAGTAAAAAAAAAAATTGGGTTTCTGTCTGGATGGTCTCTTGTGACGAGCTGAAGGACAGAGAATGGAAGTAGTGATCTTCCTCCCATATTTGGGCATATGTATGTATGTATGTATGTATATATGTATGCATGTATGTATGTATGTATGTATCTGTATCTGTATCTGTATCTGTATCTGTATCTGTATCTGTATCTGTATCTGTATCTGTATCTGTATCTATCTATCTATCTATCTATCTATCTCTATCTCTCTCTCTCTCTCTCTCTCTCTCTCTCTCTCTCTCTCTCTCTCTCTCTCTCTCATCTATCTATCTATCTATCTATCTATCTATCTATCTATCTATTCCTGCATCTGGCTACTGGGCTATGACGTTCATTGTGATTCTCATCAGAATAAACCATAAGTCAGTGTATCCTTAGTGCTGGTTCTTGTGGCTTTCAAGGGATTTTCTCGGAGGGGTAAAATAGTCAGAAGAAATAAAAGTGGTAACACTTTTTTGACTAACATACTTAATTTAAAAGTATAAGCTCTCCTCTCAGTGGTGAGTAATTGTCCCTACAAAACTGTGTGATGTGCAGTATTCCACACAAGATTCAACAACAACAGAAATTCAGTTGGGGGTCTTCATCCATGGGAGATAGATTAGCCTATTTGGGGGGGGGGGGATAATGTTTGCTTGTGCGCTCCATTTTAACATGTCCATTTCATGAAAAATGGATGAATCTGCCACATTCTTACTTTTTCCAAACTGTCTGTCATTGAAACGTTACATTTCTCCAAGCATTCTTTTGCAGATGCTTTCTCCAAAGGCAGTTTTGCAATCAGCATCCCCGCATAGAATACTAGTTTTACTAATGCATACAGGTTTTCAGTGATATACCTTTGTATAGACTTCTCCCTCTCCCTCTCCCCCCCTCCCTCTGAATGCATCCCATTTTCACATCACAGAGAAATGTGAAATGGTTATCAAGTTGAAGTACTCAAGAATGAAATATAGTAAATTCCTATAATATGTCAGTTTATAACTTTTCAATTTAGCCAGAGCTGGGGCTTCCTTGGCAGTGCTTAATATATGTGGTACTTGGATGGACATGCAGCAAGAACAGCTGTTGTATGCACACTATCATGCTGAGGCTGTTCCCAGGAATGACATGTAAAATAGCACTATTCATCCTTCAAAAGTAGCAAAGGATCTTGTCAGCAGATTACTAAGTGGGAAATATCCACCTATTGCTTCTCCAAAAGAGAAGAAGTAGAGAAGCCAAATAATAGTTTTGCCTCCTTTTGCCTATTAATTGACTACTCCAGTTTCTCCATGTGTGGCATTAATGATGATCATGGTGAAGGATTAGCACATAAAAAGCTACATTATAGTTGCAGCTACCAGTATTTTCTTCATTGCCATTTTACCTCATCACTGACAGTTAACACCAATGTATCAAATGTTGCAAAGTGCTTGCTATTTTTCTTACTTTGCTAAAAGCCAAAAACCAGAGATTCAAACCAGTGTCTTCAGAATAAGATGGAGTTCTAGAGACCTTCAGGGCACACCATCAAATTATAATGGTTCATTAATGTAAGAGAAACATTATTAAAGAATATTATGAATGGACTGCAACCACATCATCTACCTTTAATTTGAGTGACATTTAAATGTAAATGAAATGAATTTAATTTTGTTATGATCCATTGAGTACTTTCATTACATGAATGCCTAAATGCATTGTCTTAGTATCCAACACCTACAGAACAAAGCTGGGGGAACAATTTACACTACTTTATAAGCAATGAAGCAGGCAAAAAGGTACAAATATTTCTGTCTGTGAATCTTTTGATGAATTATTCAACTTGACCAAAAGAGGTCTCTCTTTCTCCACTCTTGTGCAAGCATAACTTAAATTCTTTTTTAAAGTACACTGAAATTGGTTTCAAGAACTTTATAGAGCAACGTTTTGATAGGAAAGACCTTACCAAATTACTCCTAAGTTTTTTCCACCCAATTTTTAACATTCCTTCTTTAATTTTGGGCTCCACATCACAGATCATTCCATTTAGAAGATTCTTCTGGTGTTTGTAAAATTTGAGCTGCTAGAATGGAAAATCACTTTCTGTCACCTCTTTTGGCCACTCTCTCAAAAATCAACCTTTCCAGTCTGTTTGATCATTCAAAATATTCATTTACATAAGAGTCATTTTTATAGTGGATTTAGACAATCAAATATAATACTTGCTAGATGGAAAAAATGGACCCTTTCATATAGACATTCATCACATGAGAATCATCATCCTCTTACTATCTTAGTAAAAGTTTAGTTTGAATTAAATATAGTACTAACTTTCATATAGAATGCTCTCCCCCCCCCTTCTGTAGTATCTTCCTTCATAGGAACATCACTACTTATGTTTACTTACTGGGTGAAATTGCTGAAATTGTCTGTCACATCAGCTTGACAGCAAGTTGTTTCATGTATAGGTGAAAGCAACTGTGAAGGACAAATTCACAATGTCTTTTCTTTGACCTATTGACTTTTGGCATTGCTATTATAGGTATCTTTATTATACCATATAACCTTTAGCATAAAATTGAAAGGATGAAGTATGCTTTTTATTAAAATTTGCAAAATTCCATCAATGCCCATAGGTGTCAACACTGAGGTAAACCTGGGTTGAAGCCATCTTGTGCATCTCAAAATTGCCACAAAGCCCGAGAAAGAACGGGGGGAGGGAGATAGCCCAACTTACAATCAAAATAAAAAGTTTTCCTATGGGAACCAAGGTCATGGCATCAGGTGGCTGGTGAAGAAGAAAAGGAGCCTGACAGCTGAATTTTTTGGATCATGTGACTGGTGATACCGAGGAAAGTTTCCTTCTTTAATTAGGTAAAAGCCATGGGAACATTCAGAGTTGGTTTTCACCGGCTGTGCCGATATGATGTATAAAAAGAATAAAACAAATTATTTTGTCAGCACATCACTTATCATTATATTGGAACTATGGCAGTGAGGAAGTAGTATTATAATAATAGTTGGCAAATAAAGAGAATTAATTAATGTAAGGATCTAAAATGTATTGGGATATGAAATAATATACCACTTCATAGTACTTTAGAGCACTCTCTAAGTCAGAGTTCCCTGACATTTCTGGCTTTGCAGACCAGCGGGGGGAGGGATGGTTCCACATGAGCGGCAGGCAGATGTGTGCATGCTTTCAGCTAATTTGCATGAACAGTAGGCACTTCCACAGCCCAGTTCCAAACAGCCCAAGCTTAGTAGTGGGCCACAGCCTGAGGATTGGAGACCTCTGCTCAAAGCAGTTAAAGAGTCAGCTAGGCAAAACTCCCAAAGGCTAGTAAGGCCACTAGGTGACACTATTAAGTTAGAAAAGTGTAAGTCAAGAAGGGAATAGAACACACAATTTTTTCTTTCTTTTTTAAAAAATTGCTTCCTGAGACTATTATACATATATTGTTCTGAGTCTTGTCCTTCCACTATGTTTGATGGCCTTAGATGCTTTTTACAAAGCAAGTAGCATTTAAAGTAAAGTGACCAGACATCCTGCTTTTGGCGGGACAGTCCCAATTTTTCACAATTTGTCCCGCATCCCGTGGCGTTTTTAAAAAGTCCCAATTTTGGCTTCATGTTGAAAGCACAGTGGATTTGCTTAAGAAATCCTAACCAGGGCAAGACAAAAGACACTCTGTCTAACCCCTCTCTATGTCTCAGTACTTTCATTGAAGATATTAAAACATGAAAGCAAGAAAATGGACCCCCTCTTTTACTTCCTTTAACTAGGCGAGGAACTTGTGCAGACCCGCCGGGGCATGGGAACTGAGGTAAAGAATAGAGGGGAGTGGGGCTTGCGGAGAAGAAGAAGCATGCTGAGCTGTCATCGGGACTGCTGAAAATTGCGAGGGAGATTTTTTCTGGGATAATTGATCCCTGGGCCCCAACAACGCTGTCAAGTACTGTCAAGAAAGATGCTTTTGGCCGCTTCGGTGGTATGTCCACCATTAAAATGGCCAATTAATGGATTAAGATCTCTTGAATTAGATGGGATCCCTAACTGAGGGCAACTGCCACGAAGAACAGACGAACTTCAATTTAAACCCACCAGGTTTCCCTCAAGCGGGAATTCTCGTCTTTGCCTGTCCTAATTCAGACACTTTCCTTTCCTTTTTGGATCACATTCTGTTCAGCCGATCAAGAGGCGTGCTGGGAATCAAACCAAGTTCGGGGCTGAGGAAAAAAGTGCTGGTCATCCTCGCCAATCCCTCGTGGCTGCTGATCCCAGAATCACCAGATCAAAGCCCCGTGTCCGCAGCCCTGGGATCCTCCACTTCAAGATCTCCCTTGCAAGCTTCAGCAGCCCCGATGACAGCTTGGCACGCTTCTTCTTCTCCGCACGCTCCCCCTTCCCTCCATTCTTTTCCTCAGTACCCACGCCCCAGTGGGTCCACACAAGTTCCTCACCTAGTTAAGCGTGCCTTGGATCCCAGCCCCAGGGCACCTTTCCATGGTGCTCTCCCCGCAAAAGGCAGCCTCCTCACCGCCTCTCTCTACTCCCTTTGCCCGCTGTCGGTTAAGAACAAAGCCCACGGTGGGGAAGCTGCTTGTTTGTCTGTCTGGGATTCTTGGGAAGAGGTGTATGGCGGACATACCGCCAGAGTGGCCAAAAGCCTCTTTCTTGAAAGTGCTGTCAAGAAAGAGGCTTTTGGACCAAATTTTTAATCAGGACACACACACACACACAGTCAATGGTGTCCCGCTTTACCAATATTAAAATCTGGTCACCTTAATTTAAAGACCACTGAATGGCTGAACTACTGGGCAACAAGAACCTTCCGCCCTCAAAATGAAAGCTACTCTTCATCACTTGAAAACTGTGAACTCTGAGATTTAGGACCTTGTCACTGAAATACAGAAGCAAAGGAATAAGGGTTTTGTTATCTCCAGATGATCTTTCCAGTGTTGCATATACATTTATTCCATTGGGCAAACGTAGGGCTGTTGGATCTCATGAAATTGTTAATGCTTTCTTGGATTTTCTACAAGTCTAATAGTAGGATTGGCTGATAAAGCATTGAAGAAAAAACATTGAAAAGAGCATTGAAGAGAAAGCAGCAATAATCTCTGAACTAAATTAAGGAAAAAGTGTCACAGCTAGCAATTATTTTTGACATTGTTTAAGTGATAAATTTGTTGCATTCGCATTCTTTTATTGGAGAAAAAAATGGATATTTGTCTATCCTGCCAATTTAAACTGCAATCCTAGAGCTATTTAAAACCAATTTGGTACACTGGTATATTGGTTAAATGCACTGAGATAGAAACTAGAAAGTTCTAGTTCTGCTTGAGGGACAAAGTCATCTGCGTGACTGGGCTAATCCTAGTCTCAATTCTAGGAAGAAGACAAAGGCAACATTCTAAAAAACCTTGTAAAGAAAACTGCAGGAACTAATCCAGGCAGATGTCAGAAATCAACATTGATTCTAAGGGATTAAAAAAAGTTATTTACCAATGATAAGTCACATTCAATTTAATGATGACTACTTGACCAGGAAAACATTGACATTATAGATAGCTTCTGACTTTCAGGCTAAACAATCAATAGTCAAGGGTTAGGAAATATGCTGTAGACTAACACTCAGTAGAGTAGCAATGAAGGTCTTGGAAATGATATTCAAATGTGGTGATGTATCTGTACCTACAAAACTCAGATTCACGCAAGCCACAGTATTCCCTTTGGACTTTGAAGAAGCAAGATAGAACTGTAGGAAAGAGGAACCGACCAGATGGTTCCGCTCCAGGCGACTTATGGAGCCCTTGGGGTTCCAGACAGAGCTTGGGGTTATTCCTGATGCTCTCGCCCGCAGTCCGGCGGAGACTCTGGTTGCTGCTTGGAATTCGGCAGCGACGGAGTCCCTCAACCAGATTGCGCCTCTACGGCTGCTCCGAGGCAGTGGATCCAGGAGGGCCCCTTGGTTTACCGAGCAACTCCGGGAGATGAAGTGCCAAAAGAGACGCCTAGAGCACAAATGGAGATCCAGGAAATCCAAATCAAACCGAGCACTTTTAACATCCTGCATCAGAGAGTACATCCGGGCAATCAGGACGTCAAAAAGAACTTATATTGCCACTCTGATTGCTTCCGCTGAGTCGCGCCCAGCCGCCCTGTTTAGGATAACCCATTCCCTCCTAAATAGGAGGGATACGGGTGATCCTTTACAGGGTAGAGCTGAGGAGTATGTCCAATTTCTCGCGGACAAAGTTGCTTGGTTTCGGGTGGACCTGGACTCCAATCCTGCAGAACCAGCCGAGGCACTAAGGGATAATTTGGTACATCATCGCTGGGTTGATTTTCAGGCTGTTACCCCTGAGGACGTGGACAAGGCCATGAGAGCTGTAGGTGCATCCACTTGTGTACTGGACCCGTGCCCCTCCTGGCTGGTTGTTAACAGCAGGGAGGTGACACGGGGCTGGATCCAGGCGGTTGTTGCCACCTCCCTTCAGGAGGGGGTCTTTCCCCCCCCATTAAAGGCGGCGGTGGTGAGACCCCTCCTGAAGAAACCATCTTTGGATCCAGCCGTCCAGTCTCCAACCTCCCCTTTGTGGGAAAGGTTGTTGAGAAGGTGGTGGCCTTTCAGCTCCAACGGTCCTTGGAGGAAACCAGTTATCTGGATCCATTCCAGTCTGGCTTCAGGCCTGGCTACAGCATGGAAACTGCTTTGGTCGCATTGACCGATGATCTCTGGAGAGCCAGGGATGGAGGTTATGCCTCCATCCTAGTGCTCCTTGACCTCTCTGCGGCTTTCGATACCATCGACCATGGTATCCTTCTGCGACGACTGCAGGAGTTGGGGGTGGGAGGCACTGTTTTACGGTGGTTCTCCTCCTACCTCTCGGACAGGTTGCAGTCGGTGTTAGTTGGAGGGCAGAGATCGACCCCTAGGCCCCTAACATATGGGGTGCCGCAGGGTTCGGTCCTGTCCCCCCTTCTTTTCAATATCTACATGAAACCGCTGGGTGAGATCATTCGACGGCACGGGATAAAATACCACCAGTATGCGGACGATACACAGTTGTATCTGTCCGCCCCGTGCCAACTCAATGAAGCGATGGACATGATGAGCCAGGGCCTTGAGGCTGTTAGAGACTGGATGGGGGTCAACAAGCTTGTACTCAACCCAGATAAAACCGAGTGGCTGCTGTGCTTCCCTCCCACTAATTGGCCAAGTATTCCATCTCTCAGGCTGGGGGGGTCAAATTTTACACCCCTCAGATAGGGTTCGCAACTTGGGAGTCCTCCTGGACCCACAGCTGACCTTCGAACATCATTTGTCAGCTGTGACCAGGGGGGAATTTGCCCAGGTTCGCCTGGTGCACCAGTTGCGGCCCTACCTGAACCGGGAGGCACTCACAACAGTCACTCGTGCCCTTGTGACCTCTAGGCTGGAATACTGCAACATGCTCTACATGGGGCTGCCCTTGAAGAGTATTCGGCGACTTCAGCTGGTCCAGAATGCGGCCGCGCGAGCGATCGTGGGTGCCCCTCGATTCACCCACATAACACCTATCCTCCGCGAGCTGCACTGGCTGCCTGTTGATCTCCGGGTACGCTTCAAGGTGCTACTTGCCACCTACAAAGCCCTTTATGGTATTGGATCTGGGTACTTGAGAGACCGCCTACTGCCAATTACCTCCTCTAGACCAATAAGATCGCATAGATTAGGCCTCCTCCAAATTCCATCAGCTAGCCAATGTTGACTGGCAACTACCCGGAGGAGAACCTTCTCGGTGGCTGCTCCGACCCTCTGGAACGAACTCCCCGTGGAGATTCGTACCCTCACCACCCTCCAGACCTTCCGCATAGCCCTTAAAAGCTGGCTGTTCCAACAGGCCTGGGGCTAACGACTTGTAACCCCACTCGAATGGTGTGACTGTTGTGTTTTTAATGGTGTATGACTCTATGTTTGTAACTTGTCTGTCTTCCCCTCCCCTTCAACTGTGAGCCGCCCTGAGTCCCCTCAGGGAAAAGGGCGGCATACAAATAAAGTATAAATGAAATGAAATGAAATGAAAGAAAATGGCCACTTTAGTGTTTGGAGAATAATCCTGAGAATACTGTGGACAGCCAAGAAAGCAAACAAATCAAGCCATAGTTCTCACTTGAGACACAAGTGACCAGGCTCAAATTATTTTCTTTGGACACTTTATGCAAAGGCCTAGCTCTCTTGAAAAGGCTTTAATAATGGGAAAGGTGAAAAGAAAAAGAAGAAATTGACCAGCAACAAAGTTAATCGAGTTAGCTACGGTAGGGAGCACAATGTTGGAAAAGTCAAAGAACCAGGTTAGAGACAGAACATCATGGAGAAAAATATATCTGTGTCACTGCTAAGAATCAGCACAACCAGATATCACATAATTTTTATCAGTCACTTCAAAGTTTATTTCTATAAACAACATTACACTGATATGTCTAGGGAGATTCCTGATCATCCAGATCATGCTTGTCCCAAAGGTGCTTTTCCAACCGGCAATTGGACTTTCTTGAGGGTGGGGGGTTCCCCTTGAAAACATTTCACTTCTCATCCAAGAAACTTTAGAACTGAAGAACATATATCATTCTCTATCCCATATATTCAAATACATACATAAATGCAAACAACATTCCGATATCTGTCCATCTAAGAGAGGAATAATCAAAACAAAAAGTTGTTAGGAAGTAACTAGGCCTATCAATCAATCCAAATTTTAAAGGAATAAATAAACAATTTTACATATTCTATCACTTGGTAATAGTGTAAACTGATAGTATCAAGATTAATGTGCGTAATATTCTGCAACACTATAGCTTATGTCCAGTGATATTTGTGCCGCATATTTGTGTTGTGGTTCAAGGAAAGTGGGGACAGCACTTGAACTAAGAGTTAGCAAATTATGATGGAGACCATACTGAATCATAGGGATTTAAACATCAAAAGAAGGTAAAGTGGGTAATTGAAGATACAAGGAAAGTGCAGAACTAAGAGTGAAGAATTTTTTTGACATCTGACAAAGTTGTTTGACTTTGCCTGGAGTTGGACTCTGGCTTGGCAGATTCTTTGGAAGTGTCTAGTATTTGTCTCAGCTAGAAGGACTTTGAGCTGGTTGATCTTGAGGAAATGGACAGGAGACTTGTAGCTGTGAGCTCTGCCACCTGTGCTCTGAACCCATGCCCCTACTGGTTGGTTAAGGCATCCCAGGAGATAACATGCTGCTGAGTCCAATCAATGATTAATATCTTTTTGAGGGAGGGGCTAATACTACTTGCCTTGAAGGAGGTAGCCATGTGCTCCGCTCTTAAGAGACCATTTTTGAACATAGCTATATTAGATAACTTTTGTGCAAAATTGAACATTTGAGGGAAGAGTGTTGGGAGAGTGGTTAGCATGCAGCTTGAGAAGGACCTGGATGAAATGGATTATCTGGATCTTGTCAGTCTGATTTCAGACAGGGATATAGCCCTGAAACAGCATTAGTCACAGTTATTGATTACCTATGGAGGCCTGAGATTACATGGGGTGATATAACTGTCTTGGCTCTCCTAGATCTCTTAGCAGCTTTTGATATCATCAGTCATGGTATCATTTGGGACTAGCTCCTGGATTCATAACTCCTGTTTGATGAGCAGGAGACAGCTGTGGATAGGGAAGATTTTGCAGAGATCCATCTTGCATAGCAATTTACCCTTTCCTGGACTGGAAGGTCTTTCTCAAGATCACTCATACCTTAACACATTGATTGGATTATTGCAATGTGCTTTACATGGGACTGCCCTTGAAGACTACTCATAAGTTACAACTAGTCCAAAATGCAGCAGTACACCTGGTATTGGTAACCTAATCATAGGTTCACTCACATTATACCTTTATTGGGCAGGCTGCACTGGTTCCGAGTTTTCATCAGCTACAATTCAACCTGCTAGTTACCACCTTGAAAGCCCTATATGGTATGGAACTTGATTATTTGCAGGACTGTCTCTCCTAAGGATAACAGAATAGCAGGGTTGGAAGGGACCTTGAAGGTCTTCTACTCCAATCCCCTGCTCAGATATAGGAAAACCCTATACTATTTCAGACAAATGATTTTCCAATCTCTTCCTAAAAACTTCCAGTGTTGGAGCATTCACAGCTTCTGGAGGGAAGTTGTTCCACTATTTAATTTTTCTGTCAGGAGATTTTTCCTTAGTTCTAGGTTGCTTCTCTCCTTGATTAGTTTCCACCCAGAATTTCTTCTCATTAGTTTCCATCCAGAAAATCTGCCTACCCCTCTAAATCAGATAGGATGGGCATGCGCCAGGCCCCCTCCCTAAAATCTTGCCATCTACTAGGAACTTTGAAGTGTGCCTTTCCAATGGGTTGTGGAACACCCTTCCCCTGGCAATTCAACAGGCCCCCAACCTTCTAGCTTTTTGGAAGGCCATTAAGACCCGACTTTTTAATTGAGGCACTGGGATAGAAGTGTATAGGTAGTTAGTATGGAAGGGGCAACTGAGCCTGCTGTGGGTAACTCAAGAGGACAATTAAGAAATGGAAGTTTTGTTTTACAGTTTTACCTTTTTTACTGTTTTATGGTTATTTTATTTCATGATTTACTTGTTGTTGTGAGCCTCCCAGACTTGCTTAAAATGGGTGGCCATATAAATCTTTGAAATAAATAAACCCCTGACAGGAAAGTTTTAAGTTGTGATAGGAGACAGAGAGAAAATCAGGTGACAGAGCTTTCCCTGTAAAAGCTGCAACTGGAATAAGATAGCCTTCTTAAGATGGGGTGTCAATTACCAGCCTTCTTCTTCAGAGTGAAAACATCCTGACAGTATCACAGTTCTGTTTGATTAAACTGTAACTGTAGGAGCCCTCTGAATTTCCTCCCAGCAATATTTGATAATTTCTAGGTGGATTTCTAAAACACATCGCATCACAATTCCACCCGCATCACAATGCAATGTACAGCTTGCTTTTATGGGTGTAGAGAAAGTTACTATTTTCTCTCCATCCATAAAGGTAAGCAGTTGACATGGGATTTTTCCATTAGGGTTTCCATTGTTTCTATTCCTAGAGTGTTCCTTCAAGCAACCCATAATAAAGTTAGATAGCTATGTAATTAGCTATATAAAGCTAAAACAGAACAGGTAAGTTCTTATTTATAGTCAGTCTAGTTTAGAATCCAGAAATAATTCTTTTGGAAAATTATAGGTATTGGTCTGGCTAGATATATTCTTAGCTGCAACTTAGTACTGGTAGTTAATTACTAAGAAACCAATAGATATCCAAACTGAAGTTTGTCTGAGAGCCTTGTCCAAGCTGGTACCCCCAATAAAAGTATATCCAGGTTGGGAAAGCCACTCCATATCCTTTGTTTTCACCTTTAGTATTAAAGGACATGTATCCAATTCTTTCTATGGCCAGTTCTATCTTCCATATCCTAGAATTTGGCCTTGATGTTGGAAGGTGATATAATGTCTTTGTAGGTTTGACAAAAAATGTAAAATATAAACTTTTTAAGGACAATGTGAGAAATCCTCTCTTACAAATTAAACTGGAAAAGATGTTTCATTTGTCAGCATCTTTCTTTAAGCATTTTTATTGGCAGTAGTATTACCAGTTGTATAATAGAAGTGAATCAGCACAGAGGGGATTATTTTAGAACAATGAGCTTGTCCTCAGCAAGCTGACATGAGTAGTTTTGTTTCCAACATCCTTTGAACAAGCTTCTCTCTCCCCACACTTTGCTTAATTCTATCAAGGACTAAACCTCTGGGACAAACATGTGGAAAGAGTTCTCCTCCTCCCTCACTGACTTTCAATACTGAAACTAAACATAAATCAGTTAACTCTTGTTAGTCCCATTTAAATGGTAGGAACTGCAATGAAAGGAGAAGGAAGAACCATAACTTGAGATTTTGGGACATTGCAATTACAAAGATGGAAATCAATGTCACTATGGAGTCCAGGGGTGAAATCAACTTAAGCTTCACTACTGGTTCACAAATGTGAGCATGCGTGCCACCTCTATGTATGCAGACAGCATCAAAAACAGGATGTGATGACACCCGGACAGGTGGGCAGACCCTCTGCCACTGCTACCGGTTCGCCCGAACCAGATAGAACCAGCTGAATTGCACCACTTATGCAGTCTTTTATATGTTTATTCAGAACTATACCTCATATAATTGAGAGCTTTCTCTCAAGCAAATCATCATAGCATTCAAACTGTGGCAATTCTTTAACAAAATAATATCTTATTACATGCAATAGGAAATGTTTCCCTAAACCAATATTTAGTAACACCCTCTTTTCATGATATAACCAGTGCAAGATTTGATAGTGGTAGCAATATCATGAATTAGTATTAGAAAATGAAGAATGAAATGAATTAAATGGGCAAGAGAAGTTATGATCAGATTTAAATAATTAGAGATTACAACTATAACCTGCCACTGTCCAGCTGGATAAACTTCTAAACTTCCTCTTATCTAACCATTGTGTCACCTGCATATACAATTGACTCCTACTGGAATATTTGTCATCATCACAGTTGGATGGTGGAATGCAGAATTAAGAATCTGTGTATAAAAACTGCAGCATTAAACTATCAAATGTTATATTTGGATTTAAGTAAATGACAATCCCTTGATTTCAAACTATAAAATGTCCCTAGAGTCCATAACTGGCATCTTCAATATTCTTTCTAAAACATTTTGCCCCTTTACTTAGGAAAAAGCTAGCATTTTAACTAAAGCTTGAATAAATGTAGTATTTTAACTATAGTATATACAGAACAGATGCAAAGCCTTAACTACATCAAAAAGACTCTGGTACAAGTTCTTGATCTTTGATTTCCCAAGGGAAGAATGGGATCTCTGAAATTTAAAGTTAAATACTCCCTCAAGTCAATTTTAGTTCCTAGTGACTATATGGACAGGTCCATGACATTTTCTTGGCAGTAATAAGGAAATGGTTTCTCACTGTCTTCTCAAAATAGCTGGTACTGCCACCTGTAAGAAGAATGTACTTTTTGATTTGTATTCAGGCCTTTGTTCCATATGAATGGGCTTATCTGGTATCTGAAACAAACAGATTTTCTCGAAGTAGATATTCACCGATCACCATTCTCATTCATTTGGGGTCCAAATAACCACTATTCTCATTGTGTTCTTTTCTGCCACACTATACATTTTTTTCCTTTGCAGTCCATTAATTCGGATTGCTGTATAATGTGTCCCAAAAGTCATCTCTGGTTTCTCCATTATCCCCATTCACTGGAATATAACAAGCAGCTATCACCAACTAATGGATTCACATATATTCACAACAACCATAATGATAACAAGTCCTATTTTGTGCTATCCATGTTAACTCTCATTTACAATACAATACACATTACCTTTCTTTCATGTATTCTTCAACTCCTCTATAGAAGATCAAACAACAGACATTCAGTTGTATAGTTTGATGTCCTTCCTCTTTTCTTATTTTAGCAAACACTGTTAATTTGTGCTGCTTACCATTACTTCTCTTATATTTCGAGTCACAACTACCACATCAGGTTTTTGATCAGTTAAATTGTGTTTTGTAGATTTCATGCTGTTCCATTCCAAAATGGCTTTGAGAAGCAAAGAAAAAAGTGAAACATTAAAACATCAATACCTGTTTCTGAATAGCTTTGAACAACATCCCCATATGGATTGAGTTATGACAGTTAAACCCTGAAGTAACAGGGTCACAGGGGATTATGCATAAGAACTCCTGATCCAGGAAGGAATCCAAATGACCCACAAGGGTCTGTACAAAGTTTTTTTGGGTCATGACCACAACTTTGTTTTCAGCAGGACCTCCAATTCTGGAAGAAATCCCAGATTCCAAACTAGCTCCCATGTAGGAGTACAACCCCATCTATAGCCATCATCTTTAGATCCAGAACAGCTTTATAAGGCATTTTGTCTTTTTTTAAAACTTAGTCAGCCCTTCAAGAAAAGCAAGATACATAAATAGATATCACTAAGAAACTAGAGATATACTTCAGTGTGGTTAGCATATTATAATAGGCTTGTCAAAGTCTTTCTCTATGTCAACTTACAATGAAGACAGGGTTGTTTTGTTAAAGTTCTTTTTCTTGGTTTCTATGTTCCCAGGATTCAGATATCCTTTTTGTAATAGCTCAGCATTCCTCGCCTCCTTCTTTGAGTCAGACCCATATTTCTTCACAGATTTAACCTATGTTCATTCCCATCTAGACCGTAAGTATGTCTGGGCTCAGGGTCAGGACTGCCACTCTGTCATCTTCAGTCTTGAAACCTTGATGTCAGCCTTGTAAGATAGTCTGGACAAGAAACACACCCAGAGGAACTAATCCTACTTTATTCTAAAGTTACCACTAGGATTGAAAGTATTTCTCTTCTTCTCTCTTTTTAGTCTCTGGAGAACTAAAAAGGATCCCTTCTGAAATGGTTCCCATGCCTTTTCCCCCACCTGAAGACTGAGCTGCCTCTTATCAGATGGTTGCCCAGGCTGCTGGTCTTTGTCCTGTTCCACAATCATTTCCAAATACCATTGTAGAAGCTTTTTTGACAATTCTAGAATGAGTTAAATGATACCACCTTCTACCCTCATAAAACTACTGACATAAATCTCAAAATTTGATGTAGCACCGTAGAAATGTGGATGTAGCTTCATAAACACCAGCTTTAAGTTGAACTACCCCTATTTGTCTGTGAAATTTAATTTGTACTGAAAGTTATTTACATGCATGGCCAGAATATGAATGTACCAGGAATGGGTTCTGGCAGTTGCCACTGCTGGTTTGCTCATGGCTGTGCCCCGCGCACGCGTGCTCTGCACGCATTTGATGTGTGCGCATACGCAGTGCAATAAAAATTGCTCTGCACCTGTGCAGAAGCAAAAAGCAAGATGGCGGTGCCTATGGTGGCGCCTGGAGAACTGGTTCAGGGGTGTGGCAGGCCTGGGTTGCTGCCGGTTCCAGTGACCCAGGCCGCTAAACCACTACTGGTTCGGCCAAACCAGACCAAACCGGTAGGAACCCACCACTGGAATGTACAATACATAAAATATCAAAGTGGACTATGCAGATCAATCAATAAATCTACAGTTTTACAGGAAAAGGGTAGGAGTTAAGTTCAGAAATGTTGATATTTGGTGTGATGCAGAACTGAAAGCTCATTAATGAAAATTATGAAGACATGGTAGCTGGCTGGCAAGTATATGAAAAAATGATTATGAAAGTGTTGATAAATGCAGCAGGTCTGAACAGTTCAGGATTTGCGTGTGTTGGATCAGAAACATCAGGTTTGAAGACTATCCTGCTAGATGTTCTAAGGTTGACTAACAAGGCTTGAAATATTTTGTAGACAATAGTAAGCTTTATCATAATCATTCAACTGTTAAGATGGCAAAGTATATAACTTGATAAATTAATTATTACTAGCCCTCGGTGTTTTCAAGTGTTTTTAGAGATATAGTTTTCAGAAATATTTTTACTGTAAAGTGTCCAGAGAAGTATGGTAATTGAATGGTGTATAAACACCAAAAGTGTGTCAAAGCAAAGGTCAAGTAGATTTTTATCGAAAGATAAAAAAAGGGAGTGACTTTATTTACTTAGGGCAGAAACATGGAATTTTCTATTGCTCAGTCTCCGATTCACTCAGCTATTAGATTTATATGTTGCCCATGTGGCTCTTGTTATGGAATGACCAAAATACAACTTATCCATGTTGTTGACAGATAATTTATAATGTTTTCCAAATGCTTGTTTGCTGTGTCATTCCTGCTGATCAAATAAAAAGCACAATAAGGAGCATGGGGTTTTGCTTCTTGCTTCACTGAAATTTATAACAGCACAAACTCCAATGAGACTTTGTAACGTATAGAGACAGGCCAAGATAACTGAGATAAGATCACAGATGTGTTTACATACAAGAGGCCAGTACAAAATACCACTCCTTGTCAAACTTTTTTGATTATGTGCCGTAAGCTTGGGGTTGATTCTTAATAACCACACAGATAAATTTTTGCTGTGATGATAAGTCCTCAACCTGGTCCTTTAGACCTTCCTGAACGGTTGCAATTGAGTCCATCTATCTTTCTCCCCCTGCTCTCTTCTTCTCTTTCCTTCCACCTTTGCTAGTATTCTTGTCTTTTCAAGAGAACTAGGCCTTCACTTAATGTGCACAAAGTATGATAATTTGAGAGTGGTCATTTGGGTCTCAAATAAGGACTTACCTTTTTTAATATTAATAACTGAAGGTGGCAAACATATACAAAACACTCCTTTCTCCTCAACCACAATCTCCACAACCACAACCCTATGAAATGAGGGAGAATGAGAGAGAATGACTGACCCAAGTCACCCATCCAGCTTTCATGTCTGACATGGACAAGAACTCAGTCTCCCATTTTTTTTAGCCTGGTGTCTTAACTGTCCACAATATTCTCAAGATGTTCAGGAATCTGTGAGCTTCCAAAGTTCAAAAATATATGTACTCTTGACATATACATGTCCATCGTCTAACAAAAATTACAATAAAAAAAATAAAAACAGCAAAGGCCAGACTTGAGGGACCACTAGGACTTTTTCTTCCAGCAGTTTTCTATGTTTCTATATTTTTATATTTGTTGTTTGTATCTCTATACACTGACCAGAGTCACTTTTGGTGAGATGGGTAGCTATTCAACTTTTAAAAGAAATAAGTAATAAATCATATTTGCATACTTTTCAGAAATGTCTGAAGCTGTAGTTAAAAACTTAAAAATAATAAAAGAAAAAAAACCTGAAAGGGCAGATTTGATGGATTGTACACTGCCCAAAGTCACTTTTCCTTTACTGCTGGTAGCTTATCCTAAAAGTATTTTTATAATTCATTCTAAGACTATTTGCCATATCTTTTGTCATTAACGTCTTTGTTTTATTTAATCTTGGTTCCATTTTTTCACTGTGCTACCTGACTTCCAATACTAAAGCTAGCAGATTCTTTGCATATTCCACTATTAGAGCTGTGTCATTTGCATAGTTCCTCCAATTTTAAAACCATCTTCATCTTTTAATCCAGCTTCCCTCAATAAATATTCAATATATAGGTTGAATAAATAAGGGAGAGTATTTGTAACCTGAAACTAGTTTGTTTTATCATGTTCTGTTCATCAGTGTTGGGTTTCCATTTTTTTTTTTTTTTACTACCAGTTTGCTCATGCATACGTGTAAAACTTCTGCACATGCACAGAAGCATCTGGGCGGGTGGGCAGAGCCTCCCACTGTCACTACTACCAGTTCGCCCAATCCAGGCCGAACCGGGAGCAACCCACCTCTGCTGTTCATATTCCATGGCTTCTGACTGATTATAGCTTTTGAGTAAAGCCAATGGAATGTTCTCAGTCCAAGAATGTTCCACAACTTGACATGATCAATACCCCCATCAAGATACAGATACTATTGTATTTATAAATCTGGGAAGAGTACTAGCTTTGTACGATAATGGGATAATCTTTATTACTTTATTACTACAAACAAGAATGTGAGTACTTTGGAGGTAAATGCCTCGGGTGATAGTTCAGGACTTATAATTGAGTCTTCATCTATATCAGTCACTGCTTCTTTCAGTATCTCTATTTTCTTCAATGTGTTCTTCTGAATGTTATCAGGAACAATCTCTACAATGTAATAAAGGGGTCCTATTGCTGCTACTGTTGTTTGAAGCTTCTTGTCCACTTACACTCCCCTCTGTAGTTTCGTTTAATTCAGTTTGTCCAATGAAAAATTGTATTTCACTATAAATAATTTCTCATTTTATTTTAGCTGTTTGTCTTGTACAGTTCTCAAATTAGGTTTGAGAAAATCTAATTAGAATTTACAGTGCAGCCCAATATTGTATTGTTGGCATTTGATTCATTGCGATGTGTACTGTACTATAATATGCAAGAGTTTTGATTCAGTGTAATTTTTCCACCCAGACATTCATGTGCTGGATTTATAGCTGGATGATCATTATGGGTATAATATTATGGGTATAATGTTTGAGCACAATGCCTAGTATTATAATTTGCTTTTATGGAAGCTTATTTGCAAGGTTTTTTTTTCTCACTGCCATACCTCTCCTCATTTGTAGTAAAGTATTCAAAAGATATAGCAGGTGGTCAAATTTGGTAGGAGACTATAATATTTAACCAGTCTAGCTGTGAGTTTTTGTGGACTTGAGGCATGCCAACTATTTTTAATGTTCCACTTGGTTAGGCCTTATGCATAAGTGGTGTGACCATAATATGTAATATTATGTTTAATGAACTCTGATTTGTTGCATTGTACTCAAATGCCAAGTCATCCAATTGCTGCAGTGATCTGTTGGAGTTTCCAAGATATACTTCATCACATTCTCCAGTGCCAATAATGTAATGCAAATAACACTAGGACACAGCCAGCTCTTTAATACTTGTTGCAAAGTGCTTGTGCAGATAGTACTCCAAAATAAGGGGTCTCTTGGTGTTCTCTGAGCTTGGTTTTTTCTTGAGGATGTTTCATTACCTAAACTAGGTAATGCCATCAGTGCTAGGTAAAATCATCTAGCACTCATGAGGTTTATCAAGTTTAGGTAATGAAACATCTGCAAGAAAATAACCAAGCTCAGAGAGCATCAAGGACACTTCTTTTCAATCATGAGCTACAAATATTCTCCTTCATTGGCACTTCTCCAAAAAGAAGTTATAATTTGTTATGGATATTTATACTAAAAACACCTTGGAATTTTCCTCTGCTTCCATCTGTTAGTAAGCTTTGCCATGTTGATTTTTGCTGAAATATTATTCCCCAATAAGATTAGCTATTCTAGAGAGTAAGCATAGTAACAGATTGCCATGTAATTTTAATTTCTATCTTTTTGCATATGGCATTTGTTTATAAGTCCATGCCCAGATAAGCCTTCTCTGGAATTTTTAACCAAAATCCAATGGAAATTGTACTTTGGCTTATCTCCGAGTGGTATTTTTTCATAGTATTTCAAAGAGCCGTGATGGTGATTGGTTAGGCTACTTTTACTGATCACTGGCTTCCAGCAGTTTGGCAATTCAAATCTCATCAGGCTCAAGGTTGACTCAGTCTTCCATCCTTCCGAGTCGGGTAAAATGAGGACCCAGATCGTTGGGGGCAATATGTTGACTCTGTAAACTGCTTAGAAAGGGCTGTAAAGCACTGTGAAGAGGTATATAAGTCTAAGTGCTATTGTTATTTTGAGTAAAAGTATGAGGGTTGGTTTATTTGTGGTTGGGCTTCTACATGAGTATACATCATATTATGAGACTATGGTTTTATATATTGAGCAAATATTGAATTAGTAGCAGTAGGTATTACAGAATATTTTTTTTTCTCTAGAAACTCTCATGGCCGGACAAGTTGCAGCAATAAAATTACGACAGTTTATAGATCCAGCACCAGAGACTATTCCAGGGTAAAGTATAAAAAACAAACAATCCCTCTAGGTTGATCCTCTCAGAATGATTATTTTGAGGTTATTTGTTACCTTACAAAACATAACATTAAACTAATTACAATGAAGCAATCTAATTACAAATCTCAAGTGACTTTTTCATGCATCATAGAAAGGAAGGGATACAGTAGAGTTAAAAATCTACTTCAGAATATTTTTAATGTGCTGAAAATATTTTACAAACATCATCATATTTGTATTGTGACTCACATCAGAATGCCCTAATAATCAGTTGAAACAATTGTTTTAGACTGGGGGGAACATTTGAAATTTAAAAAACCTGCCGCGGGGAGTCTTGACCAGAATATAAGGTAAAAATTGCTTCACTGGTGCCTGTTTTCTTGTTTTGCTTTTTTCCCTGAGTAGGTGGTCAAATGTTTAATATTTTGTATTGGTTAAGAATAGGATTTGCAGGACATTTGGAATGGAACCCTATATAAATTTTATACAGGTAGTCAACATATATCAGTTCATTTGGGGACCAAAGTTACAACAGCAGTGAAAAAAATGACTTTTTCACACTTATAACCATGTTCTTTAAATGTGACCCACTGTCCCAGGGTCATGTCATCACCTTTAGCAACCTTCTGACAAGCAAACGGAGAAGCCAGATTCATTTAAAAACCATCTTACTACCCTTTTTCCTGGAAAAAAAGACCTACCCAGATAATAATCCCAATTGGGCTTTTGAGCATATGCGCTAAAATAAGCCCTCCCCAGAAAATAAGCTCAAAAATATTGCAACACAGCAGCAGCCATGAGGTGACCATGCTTGCCACTTCCTGCACCTCAAAAATAATAAGACCTCCCCGAAAATAAGGCCAAGCACTTATTATCGGGGGTCAGTTGTCTTATTTTTGTGGAAACATGGTAACTTAGCAATGGCAGTGGTTCACTTAACAACTGTGGCAAAAAAGGTTGTAAAATGGGGCAAAATTTACTTAACAAATGTTTCACTTAGCAGCATAGATTTTGGGTTCAATTGTGGGCATAAGTGAAGAACTACCTACCGTATTTTTCAGAGTATGATGCACCTTTTTCACTCAAAAAAGAGACTGAAAATCTGGGTGCATCTTATACACTGAATACAGCATTTTTTGCCTCCTGAAACCCTGCCTCTTCACCAAAATGGCCGTGCAAAGCTTTTAGGAGCTTCGCAGAGTGCTCCTGGTGGCTGGGGGCGGAAATGAGCAAAAAACAGGCCAGCTTTTGCTCAATTTTGCCCCCTCCCCAGCCACCAGGAGCACTCTATAAGCCTCCTAAAGGCTACGCACGTAAATTTTTGACAAAAAATAGGCATTTTCATGAAAAATGGGCAATTGTTATACTCATTGGGGGGGGGGGCAGCAGCCAGGAACACTGTACAAGCTTCCTAAAGGATATTCATGCCTTTTTTTTTTTTTTTTTTTGAAAAAAACCCAGGCCCATTTTCATGAAAAACAGGTCGGTTTTGGGAGGTTTGCAGAGTGCAAAAACTTTTTTCTTTAATCAAAACATTGGTGCGTCTTATACACCGGTGTGTCTTATACTCCGAAAAATATGGTATATATTAAACTTATGCTTAACATATCAGCAGTTTTGAACTTGCATTCTCCTATAATTGTCCTATACAGTTCTAAGGAGAAGACTCTCTCATGACTTCCTATATCCAGGAAATTGTAAGGGATGATGGGATAATGAAGCACTGGGTGTTTCAAATCAGGAATCTTGTCCCTCTCCCTTTTCAGCAGGATTGTTACCAGGAATTATCTTGCCGACAGAAAAGAAGGATCTATCTAGCAATAGCAACAGCACTTACAACAAATATTGCTTCATAGTGCTTTACAACACTAAGCAATGTACAGAGTCAGTATATTGCCCCTAACAATCTGGGTCCTCATTTTATCGATCTCCTGGCAGTGGGCAGAGTTAGCCTGCAAAACCACATTCTAACCATTGCCCAACATTTAGTTTCAGAATGCATTGTTAGATAAATTAGCTAAATATGATTACAAGCATTTCAAGCTGCAACCTGTTACTAATTTGATAACTGAAGTGATTCACTTAACAACAGTGGCAAGAAATATAGTAAATGGGCAAAACCCATTTAACAAATGTCCCACTTAGCAACATAAATTTTGGATTCAATTATACACATAAGTTGAAGATTATCTGTATAGTCCTATTTGGTTAATAATGATTAAATATTAATTATAGTTGCAATGATTTGTTATAAAAGTTTTGTCTACGTGTTCTAGAAACAAAGGAAGCATAGATTACAATTTCATAATTATCAGTTATTAGGTATATTAAAATGTTGTTGATTAATACAATTTTAATTTATCTTATTAATTTGATAAAACAGGTAAGCAGGATGAATTTATTTATTTAAATTGACTTTTTAGTCTGCCTTTCAACTGATTATGAAATTCTCTGGACTTTGGAACATTTTTTAAAATTGCAAATCAAGCCAATCAAAAGCATGTTTCTGCCCAAATCACTTTGGCTAAGGAGAAAATAGCTCCTTTCTTATTTCATGGTAGAAGTAACTGGTAAAAATTTGGATAACTGCAGAATGTATCACAGACATATCTATAACTTGTCCATGGAGGAACCTCACCAGTTCCACAATGGCTTCTTTAGGCATTTTCATTCTGTGTTAGTCATAGAAAAAAATAGTGCCATTTTTGAGTTTTATGATAGATTTTATTTAATAGCTGGATGTTTAGCCATTAATTTAGTAGGCAATGCAAATTAGAAAAATGTATTTCAAATATAAATGCTCATTCATTCGTCTGTTCTATCAGAACTCTTTTTCATCAGGGAAAGGATGTTATTGGTTACTTTCCTGGACAGCTGGCACGACTTTATATTGCATATCCTCCTCAAGGATTGTTAAGGTAAACGAAATATCATTATTCTTCATTATCAATTTTAAAGACATACCTAAAACATTCTACAAATTTCCTTTTCAGTCCTAATTCAGAAAATGATTCTGAAAGTAGGAAATTTGTCCTCCCCCCCCCCGCATCTGTCCTACATTCCTAACAAGGAATCTTTGAGTTACAACCATTTGTTCAATGACTGTTCAACGTCACAATGGCATCACAAAAATGACTTAAAGGTAAAGGTTGCCCTCGCACATATGTGCTAGTTGTTCCTGACTCTAAGGGGTGGTGCTCATCTCCGTTTCAAAGCCGAAGAGCCAGTGCTGACCAAAGACATCTCCGTAGTCATGGGCATGACTAAACGCCAAAGGTGAATGGAACGGTTACCTTCCCACCAAAGCTGATCCCTATTTTTCTACTTACATTTTTACATGCTTTCAAACTGCTAGGTTGGCAGAAGTTGACTTACAACCTATTAACTTATTTATGATTGACTTACAACCTATTAATTCATTTATTATTGTTGCAGCATCCCTACAGTCATGTGATTAATATTTGGGCAGTTGGTAATTAGCAGGGTGGATAAAAGTGATATTTTTTTAAAAAAATTAAAAAAACATCAGATTTTAAAAAAATTAAACCAGATTTTTATTTAAATTAGATTTTGATTTTCATCAAATTTATTTTAATAAAATGTTTTTGGAGTAAAAAATCTCTTCAAGGATAGTTTTCTATTTAAGATACATTAATAATTGAGTTTATTCAGCATTAAATGGAGCTTAGTTCTGTAGCATGAAGCTGTATATTCTGCAATATTTATATTTTTTGTAAACTCATTCAATGAATCCAAGCTCTGAAAGCGAAATAGAAAACCTTCCATTTTGTTTGCAAATAATAATAATTAAACTACCAGCAAGAATGAGTCCTCACATTTAAAGAGCACCTGTCAGATCCATCACGGCACCTTGTTGTGTCACTGCTGCATCTCCAGTCATCCCATTAAAGTGAATGGGATTGTTGGTGAGTCAACAGCGGGTCAGAGGAGGAGCCATTGCAGGACAGTGATGACAGTTGGTCTTTAAAAATTATGATTTAAATCGAGTCAATTTAAATCAAGCCTTTTTACTAGTGATTTAAATTGACCCGATTTAAATCAAATCTACCCTGGTAATTAGCAAGTATTTATCATGGTTGCAGCATCTGGGAGTCATGCAAGTGCCGTTTCAGATCTTCCCAGCCAGCTTCTGACAAACAAGGTGAATGGGAAAAGCCAGATTTGCTTAACAACCAGATGATTCACTTAACAAATGCAGTGATTTGCTTAACAGCCATAGCTAAACAAAGAAGTCATAAAAGGAGCTGTGATTTATTTAACAACCATCTTATTTGGTAACAGAAATTCTGGTTCCAAATATGGTCATGGATGGGAATTATCTGTATTCATTTGTAAATCATAAGACTGCTTACTGCACTGGCAGCATAGTCTTCATTAAGATTCTTAGATAAAGGTTTGGACATGGAGCTATTCTTATGAGTCATCTAATTTGCAAATCAGACTATCTTGACAAACACTGAACTATTTATGCTTTTCATTTAGACCTTTTACAAAGCTACCACCAGCTCCCCCAAAAGAAGAAATTATATATCCACATGAGTTTGATTATTTAATACTGCACCAATATATTCATTATCAAAATGCAAAGATGAAGGTCCTTGACTGGTACACACAAACTACATACAAAGAAGCATTTACATTACCATGTTTCAAATCAGGTGGGTAAATTCATGCTAGCACATTTCATATACAAAGATATATTCTGCCAGGACCCTGGGATAGAATTATCTATGCTCAACAGACCCTTTCAAGATTTCACAAAATGCAGCTTAAGAGAAATATTATGTTTGCAATAAGGCATGTGTATTGGACTTTTAAATAAAATCTTTTCTGGATTTACTCTACTGACATATTTTACATCAGTATTTGACATATCCTGAAATTGAAAAAGTGACATGTATTTTCAATTATGGTAGACAAGATGTACGAAATCACTAGACCAGCTAAGCATCATTACATATGGCTGAATTAAAATTTAAAACTTATAACCTATTGAAAAAACAAATAACCAAAGCAAATTCAGCTCATGTAATAGTGATAGGGCACCAATAAGATAGCAGTGAATTTTGGAAGTACCAAAATTCTCAGCAACCTTCCCTTAAAAAAGAAAGTTGGAAACTGGATGAAAGTTGTATAGTATTGTTAGATCCAAGGAAGTTTTGGTGAGGGGGAACAGACCACTGGCCATTGCAGAACAGGCAGAATTAGTCTCTTTAAGATACTTGTCTGAAAATACTTCATATCCTAGAACTCAGGGGTGGGTTGCTGCCGGTGTTGCTACCAGATCGCTGCACGAACACACGCACAGTTGACTGTAAATTGTTCTGTGCATGTACAGAACATGAAAAAGTTACTAAAAAACATGCTGGCAATGGCAGCAGCAACCTGGGAACTGGTTCGGGAGTGTGGCCAGCCTGGGTTGCTACCAATTCTGTGACCAAGGCCAAAATACCACTACCGGTTCGCTCTGCTAGAACTCCTTGGGAAATCAGGAAATTCCATAGTATCCCAGGTCACAGAATCCACGTAAGTGTGATCTGATCTAAAGCCTGTTGTCACCTGCACATTCCAAATAGTAACTATATCTCAGCCAGAACATGCAAGTTTCAGGAATAATCCCACATTCCCTTTAAAACTCCACTGGATTTATCAGTTGTTTGGGATATACTGATTAAATAGATCCTTCCTACCTTCAGTAGGAGGCAGAATACTCCAGAGCTAGAAGGGAGTGATCTATCCATGGCAAGGAATGATGCCACAAAAATGAAAACCAGGCCAGAGTATGACCTTGGTGTGAATCTATCCCACCTTCCAACCCTCAATTCCACACTCAGACACATGAGAAAATGCAAATATATCCGTCATGGCAAATCATGAATTAAAAAAGAAGACAATTCACTGAAGAGTACAGGGGCAAGACATTTAAGGGAAATATGTATCTAGAGAATTTGAAGTCTGCTTATATATTAGTACCGGTATATAGATAATGGAAATGTTACACATTGCTACCAAATCTTATCAAATTGGAATTTTGTGTTTTCTAAATTCAGGAGCAAAAACATTTTTTTCTTTTAAAATTATAGGTAGCGCAGATAGCTATCGCCATAGATCAGCTGCTGAAATACTGTCACTTTGGAGGAGTACATCTGCTATGAAGAAAGAGAGAATTAAACCTTCTTTCATGGGTTTTGGATAACTGCTAATTTCTGAAGTTCTTCTCTTTTTTAAAGCAGCAATATGAAAGGATCCTATTAGACGTCTTCTAATCCAAATGTACTAAAGGTGACTGCTAACCCTATGCAAAAGCTGTAAAATATGGTTAGATTCGACTATAGAACCCTTTTAAATTTCCATTGTAAATAGCGAAAAGATAAAAAATATTTCAATCTAAGAAATGGAACTTCAGCAAAATAATGGATCAAGAAACAGCATTGCAGCCTCTCATTGTAGTAAATAGCAGTCATTGTTATAGGAAGCTTTTGATGAAAAAATGTTCTATTTTGTCTCAAATAGACACAAAATTAAAAAGTAATTTTCAACATCACCAGAAACAATTTTTTCCTCACTATTTCATAGTCACTACATGATTATTACTACAATGTTTTTTTAATTATCTATTTGGATAATTTAATAAAGAGTTTGATGGAGTCACCGCACATTTTGAACATTTAAAAATGTTATTGGCACCATTTATTTCTATTTTTCCAGAAACTTTCTAGTGCACTGAAGGGAAATCATTTAAGAACATGGAATAATTTTGCAAAATAATCAAAAAGTAATACCCAACTGTTACCATTTTGGGGTGCCTGGTTCAGTCTTATTTTTTTCTAATCACAGAAGTGTTCCATCATACAATATATATGAACAACAAAGATTGGCAACTTTGTAGATTTGTAAATATGTATGTATGTATGTATGTATGTACGTATATGTATGTATATATGTGTATGTATGTATGTATATACATACATACATACATATATGATCAACTTGCCAAACAACTTAGTGAAATGTTGTATTTCTATTAAAATAAGGAAAAGAGACACTGAGAAAATATGTCTATGCTTCAGGTAACAAAGCAGTACAAATTTGTGCCATTTTTTAAATCGCTTTACAAGCATTTCCATGGCAACTTAACTTAATGAAAAATGAAACTGATACGCTCCTTGCATGTTTTCTGGAATGTGTGCTGATATGACTCGTTTAAAATGTACATTTTTCAGTTGGATGTGAGGATCATGGCCACTCTTGAATAACCCAGGGCATAATTTAACAAATGCCAGAAATGGTCAGGACATGTATTTTCTAATAACACTAATAACAGGAAAAGATTATCCTCTTAGAACAGAGCCATTCTAATTTCTCTACAATTACAAAACTAAAGCTCTAAAAGAAAATGTCTATGGAGATTCTCAATAATCCAGGTCATGGTTGTCCCAAAGGTGCTTTTCCAAAAGGCAAGTGGACTTTCTGGGTTGCATTCCTTGAAAACATTTCACTTCTCATCCAAGAAGCTTCTTCAGTTCAGTTTCTCTACAAAGTAAATTAAATTTTATTTTTTACCCAAACATAATTGGTTAGAGTCTAAAACTTGGGACAAATACAAATGTGTAAATCGTTAGATATTATACATGTTCTAAGGGATTTGTACCATCTGTGATGTCATACACGCCCCCAAACAACAAGCAGTAGGAGTACTGGTGCTTCTTAAAAATACTAGCTCTTCAAGCACATGCATTATTTGACAGAGCTCTAAAAAACTTGATAAATCTAGATACAGAACCTAAATGTATGTAGTCACAGTAAACTAAAGTCTGAGGTGTTTTTCCTTTATATGTGCAAAAGTATAATCTTAAACTTTATAAAATATATAAATGCTCCAGTAACCAATATACAGTAGCATTAGTCACTCCACACCAAATATGAGCTTAAATAAAACAAGTAATGTTCAAATAGTCAATGAACACAGAAAACACAAAATACAAAGAGTAAAAGTAGTAATTTGCTGAGTGTATTTCTATCAATGATAGGCATCAAATCTTAAAGACAGAACCAGAATATGTTAAGTGTTGGTCTAGTAAGAAAATGAGATATACAAGAAGCCAACATTCCAAAATGTTGACGGAGGTAATTTTAAAATCATAACTATCACAGCTTTGCTTAGGATCAAAAGACAATTCTGCTCTATGAAAAGAAATCTAAATGCAGGACTGAGGGTTTATTTATTTACTTTTTAAGTTTCAGCAAGCAGGAAAATGAATCTTTGACACAAATCGGCTCAGGGTAACATTGAGGAAAAAGAAGTATGTGACAGCAGGAAAAGTACTGTTGTAATATTTACATGCAAGAGCATCAAGGCTGGCACTTGTTTGGGTCAGAAATACTTGGAATAACATACTTGTTTCTCAGTACAAAGAAAACTTGGAAAACTTTGGTTTTCTAAAATACTTTATCTTGTCAATAACAGATGACTTACAATTTTTGCAAGACCATGTTTAACAACAAGCAATCTTCTAAAAAGGCATTATGGCACCATGGTTTCCATTTATCTTGTCTGGAACATCTTCAAAACTTCTTTTCACTGAAGCATATGATTTTTCTGACATAGACAGCTTAGTCTAACAGTCTAAGATTATTCTAATAATTGGTGTGCCCCTTTTTGTTGACTGTAAATTTGCTTTTATTTCAAAATAAAATTCCATGTGCCAAATAAACCTCACCCCTCTTCAAAGTAAAAAGAAATAACAGCTACTACAGTGTTGAATCATGGTTATTTTTCAGTGAGGATTTTCTATGTATGTTAGAACTTTATCATGTTTCTTCATGCAACATCTATATCAATCTAAAGCTTACTGCTAACTTTCCCAGAAAGTGAGGTGGTATTTTCATAGAAATTTTTTTAAAGCTGCTGTTTCCCCTCCATCCTCACATTTTATCAAAAGGAATTAATATATTATTTTAAGAGTTCACACTCCAAGATACATTTTTCAGAAGTCACGACAATGTTCATGAAAATGTACATTCTGGAAAATGTGCTTCAAATGACATGATTGCGTACATTGCAAATATGAACAGGACTGGAAAACTTAAGTTAAATTCCCTGATGTTAGCATCTTGTTTTTAGATACTATGCTGAAAGACAGCTATTAGATATAACCTATTAATAAAATGTCAGTTAAAAATATACACGTACATTCAATTATTGCATCCTACGTGAAGCCGTGGCTTACCCCTCCTAAAATACTGCAGGAACAAAGGTACAAAAGAATTACATAGAAACAGAGTGAAATATCTTACAAAATAATGCCCACAGAGTAAGAAAAGGTCATGAATGGTGTTAAGGTTAAAGAATATAATTGGCTTGAAATTACTTCAATTTCTTCAAGCTAAATCAATATAGACATACAATACACTCAAAAGAAAAGTATTTAGCAAAGCACTAGAAACTACAGAATATATCGTCTTGAATATTTGCCAAGGATGAATTTAGTTCTTTAAAAAGTTAATTTACATAAATATTGTTTCCGATGCCTATTTACATAGGATAGCCAAGTCATCTTAACCCATGAGGATTCTCTATGTTAAGAAGCTAATTAGATGATATTTAGGTCATCTTTTTTCCAATCATCCTCTGAATGGATGTTACTGAATAGATTGGGCAATAGGCCATTGAAATGATGAATTGAACTGAATGATGAAACTCTGAAATGTAAAAGTATCAATAAGGGAGAAAAAGAATGAACTCCATACGAGGTATAAACACTTCCAATATTATCATTTATAAATTAAGTTGTATTGTATACATATTAAGCACCCCATCTAAACTATGGTTCATTATTCTTTTAATAAAAACTGTAACAAAAAATTAGTTTTGTCATCATTATAAAATCACCCCTCTCTTTAATCACACACTACAGCAACCATACAAGGTATAACAGCTTTAGGAGTACAAATGAAGATGTAAAACTCTGTGCAAAACTGCATTATCTTAAGCATCCAAAATTTCAAGAATACCACCAAAAGCAGACATACAGTAGACAGAAAAAAAGGCCTGGCAATACATCTGGAGAAAAAGTATCAGTGGCAAATGGTGGCAGTACTTGCCACTAGAACTTTTGACAAAGTAAGATAAATGATACTGATCTGTCAATGTTTTATAGCAACAACTGTTCCCCCCCCCAAGACTAACTCTAGTTGTTTTACATTGTTGTTTTACAAGATGTTTCCAATTTCCTCATCCAAATAATTGCTTATTGGGTTAAGACATGTGTGTCTGTATGAGTGTCTATGTGAACAAGCAGTCTTTGTGGAGTGTGCTTTCCTTTCAAATTATCCAATATCTTTAGAAGAGCTGGATCATCGACTCCCTGGATCTTCCTACTCCAATCCATTTAACTGTAAAAACAAATACATTTTTGCATCATATTCTGGAAGAAAGTCTTACGAGCTAAAGTATATGCAAATCAATAGGAGAAAGCAGTTTTGCTTAAATTTTCAATTACCATTCCATGAAGCACATGAAAGTTAGTAGAAAAGCTTTCTTGTAATTAATTCTCAAGAAAATCAACTGGCTCAAACTACATCAGATACCAACTTTACCACTGGCATACAGCTTTTTGCATATTAGCACACTCTTTTTTAAAAAATGTAATCAATATTTAATAGTCCTTTGGTAATTTGGTCATGCTAATTTATTATTCACAGATAATTTATATTAGTACTTTCATTGAACTAGTTGGTCAATAGTGT
Source organism: Thamnophis sirtalis (assembly GCF_051295495.1). Taxonomy (NCBI): domain Eukaryota; kingdom Metazoa; phylum Chordata; class Lepidosauria; order Squamata; family Natricidae; genus Thamnophis; species Thamnophis sirtalis. Next base: position 64,990,089 of record NW_028261386.1, on the reverse strand, counting down.
GATTAGTGAATTGTATGATGCCCTGTTCCTTAATCCTTGTTGTGTTACTGATTAGGATCAATTTTTTTCAAGGAATTCTGCAGGGGAGGGGGGGAAATAACTGGAAAAACTAGTAATTTTGCCATAGTGGGAGGAGGGTGCAAAATATAAACGCTCAGTATTTTCCATCAACAACAATTTCTTCTTTAGATGTACATTTAAATTTTATGTCATCTAATGTAAGTGTGGAGTATGAAATTTTTGACTTTATCAACTAATGAAATAATAAATTGTGCTTGTTAAAGCTTAAACACATTTGGGAATACAATTCCATTCTTCTAATATTAGGACAATTATTTTTAATTGCTCAAAATTTAAAAGAAACTTTTCATTCAATCAGTTTAAATTATTAAACTGATTTTAAAAAAATAATTAAACTGTAATTAAAAATTACAATTTCCTTTTTAAAAAAATAAGTACATTATATGTTCTATTTTTTATTTCTTAATGTTTCTTATTCATAAACTTAAGATTTACAGAAGATAATTTGATTGCTAGAAGTAGCTAACAACAAAAGTATGAATTGTACAAAAGTATGATTCCCCCAGTATTCCTTCAAATATGCAGTTGCGATGCACTTACCTGGAATGCCGAGCTCCATTTCTATAAATCGAACAAAGTTTTGTGCATTTACAGGCAATTCATCAAATGTCCTTGCATTTGATATATCTTTCTTCCATCCTGGGAAGGTCTCATACTGCACCTCTACTTTATTTAAGACTTCTTGGTTTGCTGAGAAGAAAAAAGAACCAGATTAATAGAATTATATTTATGTTACCACAACATAAGACTAATCAATTATTGTGCTCAGGAATTTCTATAGCCAAAGTAACTAAATAATTAATTATTCGGGGTCCAGAACAATTGTTTTGATCACAGAAAAACATTCATAAAAATAAGGTTAGCTATCCAATCATTGAATTGTAGAATATAAGCCCATCTTAAAATGGTAACTGAATCATCCCTTTGATAGTTTACAAAATGAATGAAAATAGAAAACTGAAGTCTTATATCTATCAAAGAGGAGAAAGTTCCTTACCCAAGTATTAATGCAGGGAACTGTACTTTCTTTATAGATGAAATATATATAATTGTATCAACAAAACCTACTGAAGCAATGGAACACACCTAATAGTAACCATATCTTTTTAATGGCAGTAACATTGTAGAATGAACATGTTTGGTCCATTTAAATTTTCTTACCTGGGAAATGAGGTATGATTTTATTATCTAATCTATAGGCAATGCCAATTTTAATTTCAGGAAATACATCCAAAATATCCAATTTGGTAAGAGCCAGCCTGTTTAAAAGAAATGCTTGCATTTTAGTTATTTGTAGGCAAACATAAACTCTTGGATTTTAAACTGAAATTTACTTTCTGAAAATATTATCTACTCAGGATTTGACTGAATATTAAATTACATCAAATAAATTGCAGTGTTAATCACTAGAGTTGAAGTGCCGGTTAGCTGCCTGCAGATGTAATTGTAGTTCAATATACTATGGTGCCAATAGTACCACTGAAAAATGGCAGCTTTCTTTTTTAGAATCTGCACACAGCTACTGCTATTACCTTATTTTTCAGAGTATAAGATGCACCAAGATTTTGAAGAGGTAATTTTTTAAAAAAAGTAAGTGCACTCTGCAGACCTCCCAAACCCTCTGCACACCTCATTTTTTGTGAAAAATGGGACATGCAGAGAGTTTGAGAGGCCTACAAAGTGCTCCTAGGGGCTGGGGGCAATAACGGGCAAAACAGGCCCGTTTTTCTTGAAAATGGGCCTGGTTTTTTTGCCAAAAAAGGGGCATGCATAGCCTTTAGGAAGCTTGTAGAATGTTCCTGCGGGCTGGGGGGGGGGATAAGCAAAAAAAGCCCATTTTTTCACTTGTTTTTGCCCTCCCCAGCCTCTGGGAGCACTGTACAAGCTTCCTAAAGGCTATGCACATCTATTTTTGTGAAGGGGGCAAGGTTTCAGCAGGCCAAAAATGCTGTATTCAGTGTATAAGACCCTCTTTTGGGGGGGGGGTGCATCTTATACTCCCCAAAATACGGTATTTTTCTTCAAAAATATACAATATGTTTAAAAGCTATTTTTTTGCTAGGACAGTATACAAACCATTTTAATATACAAAATCTAAAATTAAAATAAAAACAAAAGCTAAAAACACAATAATTATTTCTGAACAGCAAAAATGGAATAACTGTAGTAACAAATTTTGATTGAAATCTTCATGTAGCATGAGATACTAGTTAAAATATTACTATATTGAAAGACTTAGAAGTATTAAAATATATTTGTTTTACCTAGAAAATAATGATCTATCTAGAAAAGAAATTTCAGAGCAGGAAGCCACTACTGGTGAGCATCACCTTTGAAAATTTCTATAATTATATTATTAACCAAACAAGACCTATTTGAATAGATAGGTCAATGGTATGTGGGACAAAGAGCAACCAGACAAAACCAAAGGAACAGACAGATAAGAGGTAGCTTAGCCTGCAGCAGAAATGTGGGCAGGATCTGAGGCTCAGAAGAGATTTCCCCCCTTTTTTGATGCTGGGTGGCAAGAGATTTCAGATTTGTAAGATTCTGTTAATACCTTACAGTAAAAAATTGGCTCATACAGTCATGTTTTCAGTCTAGTCTACCCCATAAGGCAACCAATATGTCCCCTTGCTTAACTCCGGTGCTGTACCCTCCATTTTCAGGAAAAAAAAAACTACTATTCCTCTCCTAGAACACATTTCTAGGAACAATATTATAATGAGGAAAACTTAAGTGAATTGAAAAAAATCAAAAAGCATGCCTAAAACTTTAATTAATGCAAGACATATTCTCATCTATATTGAATTCTATCAACTCATGTGAATCACATTTTCTTAGAGGTAAACTTAAACACAGAAAAGAAATGCAGTGATAGAAAATTGAGCTAGATATAATTTACTACTCAGGGGGAAAAAACCAGCTGCTGTTAATATCATTAACCAATCTGCCCAAGCCCTGTCACCCTAACAATTCCCTATTTAAATTCAAAACAGACAGCCCACTGTTAATATACAACTTACAACAGTTCATTTACTGACCTTTCAAAGTTACAATGGCACTGAAAAAACTTGACTTATACCGTTTTTCACACATACAACCATAGCAGCATCCTGTGATCAACATTCAGATGCTTGGCAACTGACTCATATTTATGAGGGTTGCAGTATCCCATGACTATGTGATCACCTTTTGAGACCTTCTGACAACTAAAGTTAAGCCAGAGTCACTTAACAACCGTGTTACTAAAATAACAACTGCAGTGATTTACTTAACAACTGTGGCAACAAAGGTTGTAAAATGGGACAAAATTCACTTAACAACTGTCTCAGTTAGCAACAGAAATTTTGGCTCAATTGTGGTTGTAAGTCGAGGACTACCTATACTATATTTCCATCATGAAATACGTAAAATTAGTATAGACACAAAAGTCTTACAATAATATCCATTATTAAATCATTACTTTCTACAATGACATTCAAAAAAAAGTGGAATTTTGTTATTTGGTAATGATTGTTTCATCTGTTATTTTGGAATAATTTACAAAATACGTAATATATACCAGTCAATAAGGAGGCCATATGAAACCAGTAAACATTACTCACGCAGTGAATCCATTGATCATGTGTGCATATCTAAGCAATACAAGATCAAGCCAGCCACATCTTCTCTTTCGCCCTGTGGTCACGCCAAACTCTTTTCCTCGTGTCTGTAGCAATTCCCCAATTTCCTATAAAAACCCAACATGGTATTGATACTATCTTGAAACAATTTTATCAACTTATAAACCAAATGTATTTGTAACAAAATAAAGTATATTTTACATTCTACCCAAGTTAACATATAGGAAACAAGATAAAAATATTGAAGCTTCCTTTATTAATGTCAGGTAATTTAAAAATACTAGCAGAATAAGCAATTTTCTCACAAACCTATTAATGGCATTTAATGACTATATGCTACAAATGGCCTTTGTTTTTCAAATTTAAATGGACTACTGAATCTTGTTCTGATGGGACATTTTAATTGGGACAAGATTCTGAAAGAGAAAGGTCACTCTTTTGAAGACGGCAAAGTCCACATTCTGGACAGAGGGGACCACTGGCTTGAATTAGCTTTATTAAGATTGAACAGGAAGGGGGGGTATGACACCACCTATCCCCTGTCTACAATACAGTCTTTTCAGCAATCTCAAGAAGCAGTCCCATTTGCATTCTGATTCAGATAACCCTAAGGGTAAAGATAAAACCTTCAACAGGCTGTCTTTGGACAACCATGACTGAGAATCTCCACAGACATCTCTACTACTGGGAAAATAGCTATTAAAATATTTACTTAATTTTATGGGAAATTACATGCATGACACTTGAGGCCATGTATATTTATTTTAACATTATACTTACATTGTTTTGTTCTGTAGGAAAGGCACCAATCCCAACTCTAGTTGTATATGCTTTTGCAACTCCATATACTTCACCCACATTCTGAGGTGGCATACCTAAGCCAGTGCAAACACCTCCCACAGTGCAATTTGACGAGGTCACAAAAGGATAAGTGCCTATTAACACAGGTTAATAAAGGATTCCTAAATTTTAAGATCTGTATTGTTACAACAAAAATATATAAATTGTGTCCTTTTATACCAAGAAACATTTTCGCTGAGATATATACCTGTAGCTCTAATTCATGCTTTATTTAACACCTACTTATCCCATGCAAAATTTACAGCTAACTGCAAGGATATTTTTACACTTCTGTTTAATTCAGAAATGCTTTCTAGTAAATTATGTGCACTATCTTAATGTGTGTTATATGTGCTATCTAACAGATATGCACATATTTAATTGTGTTCCATTATATCATCGCAGTATCTATCAGAAGAAAGGTATATCTGTTTCTCATTATTTGGAATGCAGGATTTTTAAAGTATACTTCTGGATATAAAATTTGAAGGAGAAAACTTGTTCCATTTGAAGAAACTTACCTCAACATTTTACATTCCAAATTCTGGACAATTTTAAAGCATATTTTCATCTGTATCATCATTAGAATGGGGGGTGGGGAGGTCACAGAATTGGCAATCACTTTCAATATGTTCTAGTTAAAAATAGGTTTTTCAAAAGTATTTACATTACCTAGAATTTATAATACTACCAAACCAAAGAGTTCTATGGCACATTAAAGACTAAGCTGTAATATAAGCTTTAATGGAATAAATTATCCTTTGTGGAATAAAAGCACTCATCTCCAAAGGACATGAAAAGTCATTTGAGGTGTCATTTGCATAATAGTCATTTTTTAGAAGTGGACACATTTTATTATTCATACTTACCAAAATCAATGTCTAATAATGTTGCATTTGCACCTTCTACTAAAATTTTCTTTGGAGAGCCATGCAAAGCTTCATGCATAAAATATACCCCATCCTTCACCATTGGTTTGATTCTTTCACAATAGCTCTAGACAAATTAGAGTGTTGCATAGATTAGAATTAAATTAGTATATTGTGATATGCAATAAATAGTAAAATGCAATGTAGACATTGGGCTAAATATAATAATAAAAGTTGTATGTCTTCCTAACAAGATATCCTTTTGAAATTCAGAGGACTAGATTGTGCCAGTTTGGTGAAAGCTGGTTTAAGTGCCCTGCTTTAAATGAAGTTATGGATACCAATGAGCTACTCTTTGTATGAAAGAAATGTATGAGTGAGATGGAAACAAGAATGTTCTTTCTTGCATTAAAAGTTAAAAACATCCACATGGGATCAAATAAAAAGTCTATATGATCAAACTAATAATATTTGCCAATCAAATACTCTCAGCAAAACTGCAAACAACAGGAAGGCAATTAGTTATTCCTTCCCCTCTGGCTCATAGTAAATAATATTCTGTGGTACTTTTCTAAATCTGAACATAGATTTCAGTGTCATCTTATAGATATTTTTGATTTTTTTAAAATAAACATCACCTGTAATCTTTAAAGTCAATGGTCACCACCACATCCTGCAACATTACATTCTCTAAGGACTTGCTTTTTATTCATTCCTTTTTCTTAAAGAACAGTGGAATGCCTTATTACTCTTCTGTATGAACTTAGTGCCTTGTCACTTCCCAGTTATCTTCTATAATATGCATTGCCTCCATTAGTGGAAAAGTATAATGAATTATAATGATCTTATTCTAAGACAGGTGCAATCTCTCTTTAGTAGTGGTTGTCTTTTCAAGCCGCAGTCACGGGTTTCTAGTTTGATGAAGTTCCTGGCTCAGAGCTGAAGTTTGCTGTTGGGTAGGTTATTAGTCACAGCTATGCTTCCAATTCTGGTAATTTCTCCTCCTGGCCACTTAGGATTATCAAACTTGAATTGAATTGAATTAAATACTTTATTTGGCCAAGTGTGATTAGATACACAAAGAATTTGTCTCTGGTACAGAAGCACTCACTGTACATGCAATGTAACAGAATAATAACACCAATAAAAGGGGGCAGGAAAGAACGAAATAAGAAGGATAAATAATACTACAACCACATTACATGAGTAATATACTGACATTAGACAGCATTGTGAGAATTAGGGTGTTCGATAGAGTGATGGCATGAGGCAAAAAACTGTCCTTGGGTCTAATTGTTTTGGCATACAATGCTCTCTAGCCCCATCCTGAGGGAAGAAGTTGAAACAGTTTATATCTAGGGTTCTCCAGGTATCTTCTCAGCCTCCCTTCTGACCCGCACAATATATAGGTCTTCTATGGAAGGCAGGCTGGTTGCAATTGTTCTTTCTGCAATCTTAATTATCTCTTGGAGTCTGTACCTGTCCTGTTTGGTTGCTGTATTCTATAACTAGTCAGTTATAGAAGTACAAATGACAGACTCAAACAGACTTTGTTGTACCAAATTTTCTACCAGTCAACTTCACCAGATGATTCTGAGTTCTAATGTTATAAAGGATTGTTTAGTATTCTGATGCTACAAAATAAATGCCTATCCATCCATAAGTTATCACTTTTCCAAGAGATGACTTCCTCTGAAACAGTACTATAAAACAATTTAATCACTAAATACCTTTTCACAGCAATATACAATGACAATCTTTTCTCAGAAAACTTTATAGATATTTATTACTGTTGTCTCTTTCTGTTTTCTTTAAAGCCCTTTCAGTAGAGGAAACATACATAGAAAAATCCATCAGCTAACAGGCCATTTCTGTGTTTTTACCTTTAATCTCTTCAATTCTCCTTCAATGTCAATCTCTAATGTAGGGTAAACAGATTTGTACTGATTAGCCAGCATTTTGAATCTAAAAAGTAAAAGAAACTTTGTATTCTATTATATGTGTAAAACATTCACACAAATCTTTGATAAAGACTTTGCTTTTAGAAAGTGAAAAGTGAGAAACGTATAAGTGAGAAATCCAGCAAGGAGTATGAAAATCAGAATCTACAAATGAGAAAACTAATTGCCCTAGTAATAAATATACACAGAATGTAACATTACACTAGAGAAATCATTACCTTTCTGAAAATTCATTGAAGTCAGAAACTAGATCACACATTCTGAGCCCACTTCGAGCTGCTTTAGAAGAATACACTGGACCAATTCCCTTTTTTGTGGTTCCCAAGCTTTAAAACACAAAAAAATAAAAAAACACACACACATACTACACAATCTGATTGACTCTCAAATGTGATAACTGATTTCTTGTTAATATTTTTTAAAATAAAATTCATTTTGCTGGCTTCTACTCCCCGGGCATAGGAATTAAACTCCACTCATAGGAGTTAAACTTGCTCTCATGTGAGCATCCAAGGGGAGGATTGAAAAAGGGCAGAATGCAAGCAAGTACGATAAAAGGCAGACAACCATTGTCAGTGGCAGACTTTTGCAAATACTGATATAAATAATTTAAATGTATGTATGTATTTGCAGATATGTATCGGTCTTCACACAGAGTTTAAATATTAACTTTCTGTTGTTAAATATAATAAACATAAAAATACACATTTTACATTATTTGAAAATTTACACAAATTTTACATAGATTTCTCTGAATTTTAATAGTGTGATTATTAGCATGTTACAGATTGCTTTAACATAAAGCAGTGTGAAAACAATTTGCAACACTGTTGAATTTTAAGGTTATTCAAATTAAAATTATATAGATATTCTCATTCAGAGTGGTTACAAAGTCTTCTTTCACATTTGGAAGTAAAGTTTTATTGTCCTAAATCCTACAGTATATAGGACATACATCTATGTTATCTAGATCCACACCTGACCCTCAAATTATTCAGCTTTTGGCCTCTAACCACAAATAAAGGAAGCAGTTTATATATTGTACTAAACTAAGGTTTTTAACAATAATTTGAATAAACTAACATATAAATATAAATGTTGGATCTCAAACCACAATGTCTGTATTCGCACATCATTCTAAGCCTAAATCAGACAAAGCACATACTGAATTAATGTAATGTATGATCTCAGCTGCTATAAAAAACAGAAAGAGTTTGCTATATTTTGTACCAAATTGCTATAATATTACTCAGCTGATCTGTACCAATATTCAATAAAAGCTTAATGCTCTAAGACAATGTAAATTAAGAATAAAAGATTCTAATATATGGGGTTTACAATTACTACATTTTAACAACTGAGTCTTCACTCAGATATTGAAGAGAAAATAACCCCAACCCCCAAAACCAATCTTTTATCTGTGCTTCTGTCATTGTAAGTGTGACATCACAGGGAACCCTTATTCCAGCAAAAAATCTTAGTAATTAATAAATATTAGTATAGTAAATATTAAATAAATGGTAAAAATATATTTGCCAATTTGTAGGTGCAACTGGATTATATTTTGTCATTATTTGGTATCAGTAGCAAAAAAGCTTTCTATTCAAATAAATTACATTTTAAAACATAGCAAATATTAAAAACAAAACTAGACAGAGTTGTTGTTATAGGATTTTTGCATGGAACAATTTAATACCCATACAAAAAAAACCAAATCATCAATAATCTGATATCGCCTCTTCCTATATTATGATAAAAAGCAGTTTTCCGTATTTTTATTTTACATGTTTAAAGGGAATCCATCAGGATGGCGATGGTGTTTTTTAAATGGACTTATTAAATATTTGAAAAAATTGTTTGGCACTGCATGGATGAAACTAAAATCAATTTTTTGTATATTTTGTTACTGTATGTGAAGGAAGAGTAAAAAAAAACCTACAAATTTGATCATTTGTTTTTGGCATGACAGATAGAAACATACACAAATAAAATAACAAGCAAACAAAGAGTGCTGACCCTTTCCTCCTTGTATACATCATTAATGATTATTGCTGCCATTTCAACACTTTCATAGTTAGACTCTTAAACAATTTTATTTAATAACAGCTATTTTTCCTGATTCTGAACAAGATTTCATGATTGTATGTATTAAGTTTAGTTCAAAGTTCTTAATCTCTAGAATGCACTGTTTACAACAACATGTTGCATTCTGATCCTGAAGTTTCGGACATATTTTCTATTATTGATCAAGAACAAGATTTATTATATTCTTAACAGGTAACTGATCTTTACAATCATATTCAACATTAGAAAACAGAGACTTTTTCTAATATATTCCTTGAGTTATATGTAAGCCTCGAGGTTGAGGCTTAAAATTTAAAACCAAGTTTACTGAACAAAACATATACTGCGTGTATTTTGATTGTACAATTTGGGTTGCTAAAAAATCTTACTTTTTAAACCTTTAAACTTCCTGCCTCATCAATATACAAAAATAAGTAGGAATTTATAGATGTTTCAGAATCCTATAAACAGGTTTTGAATCGTCTTATTATAAAATGTCCTTAAATATTCTGGTAGGATTGACCAAAAAAGACCTTTCATGACATTAAAAAGAGTAAGATATTTGACAAAGTACAACATACTTTTTCCCTGCTTGCTCTTGTCTTTGTTGTTCTTGAATGCCATCAGCAGCTTGGTGGAAGTCAAATACTAAGGAATTTCAAGAGTACAAAATGAATGGACTTCTATACAAATTTACATTTTGGAGTTCCTTTTGGATTTTTCTTAACAACTAACTATTCAAAAGATCCAGCAGAAAACACCAGAAGAAAAATTGTTTATAAACTAAACATTCTAATTTGGCAAAACTGGAAATGCGGCAATTGTAAACTATATTGTACTATGCTGCAAATAAAAATATTTTTCAATATTTTTTAAAACTCCTTCTCAAGCAGAATCTAATAATGTGACAATTGTGGACAGTCTCAGTTAAATTGGTGAGCCTTTCCACTGCAATTTCATATACAAACATACGGTAAAACAAAGAACCTTCTGAAATTAACATTATAAAAAACCCTTTCATGGGCTGTAATGATTGCTTAGTTCCAACTTTTCTCTTTAGTTAACAATCCACACCCAAATCATTCTTGCATAGCCAGTGGAAAACTTTTAAAAGCCTATTTAATGAAGTGGTGTGGATGAGATGTCACGAATCAGAACAAGAAGCTTTCCAGATGGCAGACTGTTGATTCCTTACCCATGGTTAAACAATAAATATTTAATGAGGCTTCTCAGAAATGATAACTGTCCTGGAGAAAATCTATCTTATATGAACTGTAGGGTTGAAACAACTTAATGGCACATAATCCTAATCAGTAATGAATGGGTAACTATGATCTTGGGACTCAGACCGTTTACAGTACGAGCAGGCAAATTTTCCTCATTAATTATAGTAGCAAAGTAGTAGCATTATATGTAGCATTATATACATCATAGTAGCATTATATATAGCATAGAAGAGCAACCAGGATGATTAGGGGATTGGAGACTAAAACATATGAAGAACAGTTACAGGAACTGGATATGGCTTGTCTAGTGAAGGACCAGGGGAGACATGATAGCAGTCTTCCAATATTTGAGGGGCTGTCACAGAGAGGAAGGGGTCAAGCTATTTTCCAAGGCATCTGAAGGCCAAATAAGGAACCATGGATGGAAACTGACCAAGGAGAGATTCAACCTAGAAATAAGGAGAAATTTTCTGACTGAAAGCAATCAACCAATGGAACAGCTTGCTCTCAGACATTGTGGGAGCTTCATCACTGGAGGTTTTCAAGGGGAGATTTGTCAGGGATGGTGTAGAGTCTCCTGTTGGGGGGGGGGGGAGTTGGACTGGATGACCTACAAGGTCCCTTCCAACTCTGTTAATCTACCTAATCTAATTATAGTACTCACAGTACACAATAAGCAAATGATACTTTTGGAAGCCTACATTTCCCAGAATACCATTTTTTTCTTGACTAAATTTTTATTTTTCTTGAAAAAATTCTCATTGCAACTGATTGCCTGAGTGAAAGGTGCTAAAGAATTACTTTCAATTTTTTTCTGATGAAAAGATATCTGCTTGAGTCAAGATTTGGTTAAACAATGTAATCAAAGTCAGCACTTGTTATGTGAATCTGATGCTAAGAATGTGAATGCAGAAATAAGCCTGGAATAGGCAGTATTCCCTGGCTAAGCAATTTAGTTGCCAAACTAACTGGAGAGAAGAATGACCCTGTTGAAAAAGTTATTTTAAAATGACAAAAGCCAGCATTTGATTCTACAACACTAAGCTAATTTTAGAATCAAAATCTCAGTGAGATGAAGTATAATCAGAAAAAAATGGCTTGAGGCATTAACTTAATATTTTCTCCTGGATGTCCTAGGATACTGCAGATCCAAAAATATGGCATTTGGAATTGCAACAAACACTTTAAGAATTGATAAGTAGTTCATCCAGTAATCATAACTTCTGAAGACTTAGTAAAGAACTATACATAATTACTTACCAATATGGGCTCTGTCCGATATAATTAGCCTTTTTTCCCAGCCTTCTAAACCTTTTGAAGAAATATTAGGTATACTCATTAATTTTATTTGTCAGTGTTTAATAATACAATCCCATGCATATTCTCCAAAGTCAAATTGTTATTACACTCAAGTATGCATAGCATTTCTTCTAATCATCTGAGCCTATCTCAAAAAAACTATGAAGTATCAGTCCAGGTTAGTGCTTGGTTGGGAGATCATTTGGGAATTCCAGGCCTTTAAGCTAGAGCAGAAAGGAAAAAGGAAAAATCCCCGAGAAAATCAGCAGCAAACCATTTCCATATTGCTGTCAAGAAAACTATATATTGCTACCGCAGTTGAGGTCTTTAATTTTTTTAAAATCCATTCTAAAATGTGCCATTTTCATAGTGGCACAATGAAATTTCTAAACCTTGAACTTTACTAAAAACCTGGGTGGGGTTTCTAACATCACATCAATGAACTTGTATTCAAGCAGTAAGACGTCCTTTCCTCCGCAAATTCTATGTCTTTCAAAACTGCTCTGAAAAACCTTCCTAGCTGATAAAGTTAGAGAACAGAACTGTGGGATGCTTTTGGAAATTGGTTCAGATAAGTCTGTTCTTCCACTTTCTATATGTGTTTCTATATTTTTCGAATGTCTATATTTCTATTTTTTTTCACAATGTGCTATTGGATATTATCTAATTTAAAGATAATGGTAAAGGCTCCCCTCACACATATGTGCTAGTTGTTCCCGACTCTAGGGGGCGGTGCTCATCTCCATTTCAAAGCCGAAGAGCCAACACTATCTGAAGATGCCTCCGTGGTGTTGTGGCCGGCATGACTAAACGCCGAAGGTGCACAGAATCTTCCCACCAAAGGTGATTCCTATTTTTCTACCTGCATTTTTACGTGCTTTCAAACTGCTAGGTTGGCAGAAGCTGGGACATGTAACAGGAGCTCACTTCGTTACACGGAGCTAAGGATTATCTAATTTAGTATCATACTAACATCATTTCCATTTTGGAGCACTGTACTGTTAGATATTAGCTGCATGAAAGAAATGTTTTCTTTTTAAAAAGCCAAAGGGAATTGTTTATCAAATTGCTAATTGAATATAAGGCAACTGAATGAGAACAGCACCTTGGAACAGCAACTGAAACACTCAGTTCTAGTATACTGTTGTGAGGAGACCATGAGAACTACTTCAAATTGTAGCTTACCAAGATATTCTCACCTTTTCCTTTTTTAACATTTTTCTCTGCTTCTTCAAACAATCCTGGCAGATGAATTACTACACCATTCCCTGGAGAAAAATATTTTTAAAAAGTTCAGAAAAATGTGAGCTCTCTTCCAAAGATCACAGTTTGAAGTATGAGAAAATAATCCAAATACTATTACATATATCATATTTTTATCACATATTGGTGATTTTGGTTTGCAAGGAAGTACTTATTCTCACACAAAGCAAAGCACTGTCATTTTACTTTCTCACCCTCTCTCCCAATTGCTCCTCCACTGAAGCTCCAGAACTTCTGGGATAATACAGGTATGGTAGGGTGGTTATTCATTCAGTAGAGAAATTAATACAAATGTGGAGACCTAAGAGTAAGCAGTCTCAAACAGCATAAACCAGCCACTGGTTACAGACCAAAGAGTTTGAAGATCTTACTTTTACACTATAGCTGGTTAATATGAACTAACCTCTACTTATTACTTGTATCAGAGCTTACAATTTAACCTGGAATTACTTCAATGGTATGTATACTTTTTTTTTTTTGCAGGTTATTGCCATCAACATTTTAAACTACCACATTAATGGTAATTTTGAAAGAAAGAAAAAACCCTGCATTTAAAACTTCTTTCTTCCCCAAAACAACAACAGATAAATAGAAATGAATCTAAAATAGCCTTCCCATATATATAATATAATATTACTTTTAGGTATTCCATAGTGTCCCACAATGCTTTGTGCCTGATTTTGCCCCCCTCCCCAATTTTGTGACTGCTCTCACAAAATTGCTGCCCCATAGGGGCATATCATTTATTACATGGTTCATATGATCCGTAGCAACCACTGTGTAAAAGGCAAAAATTCCCACCTGTTTTCATTCCCCACAATTATAAGCACCAACTTAACTTTGTCATCCTATTAGACAAGCCAGAACCTTCCAGTGGCATTTTAAATTTCTAAGAATGTCTAAAGTATCTCTGTAAAGTCAAAATATATTTTCTCCAAATAAAACGAATAGTGTAACTCTTTGCTTTATACTGTGCCAGCTTCTCATTGTATAGGACAGCGGTAGATGGGTGCATTGGTTCTTATAGATGCCATTATGGGAATTTTAAGCAAGACATATTTTCTTAAATCTCTGTGGTGTAATTGCTGTTATGTTTCAAAAAGAGGAGCTATGTTTGCAGGTATTCCTGAAAGTTGTCCCTACGGATTCTTCAGACTGCAACTTCTATTGTGATGGTTGAGGATAAGGTGAGCTGTAGTCCAAGACAGCTAAAGGAATGTAAAGTTAGGGTGGGCTCCTCTATAACATAGTGCTGCTGAATACATCTACTATTTGAAGAACGTATTTGGCTTCTGCCTGCCCTACTGTCAGACTTGCATGAGTGGGTATCGTGATTTTTACTTGTAAATGTTCCAACAGATATAGGGAACTTACTTAGACATAGGTGACCTGTTATTTGTGCATTTTAACCAATAAAAACTTGATTTTTCATGTATAAAGCAGATAGAAAAATATATTCATGTAGGGAAATAGGAATGACTCAGAAGAGGAAAAAATACACTCCTGTTTTCCATTATGCATTTCAGTTACATTTGCTAGGGAAGACAGATGGTAACTCATTCAACCCTGAATTCTGATGTCAAAATGGATCACCCTGTGGCACACAGCAAGAGCTCTGCAATTCCTTTTATTAGCTTTTGCTTGCTCTTCCTATAAGAGCATTTTTTGGGGGAAGGGGGGGAATCTTACCATCAGCAACTTATTGCATAATAAAATTGTTTTGTCTAACAAAGCCTCCTCCCAAAACTAGCATTAGACTCACCCAGGGAATTAAAAACAACAGCAATATCCAAATACAATAAAGATACTTTTTGTTTTTTCCTCTCTTAACTTGAGAGGTTTCCTAGCATTGTTTCAATGATGTATTAACTTTTCGCATCTTGTTATAAATCAAGCTACACATCAGAAGTAGAACTACAAATAGTGTGGTCCTGTGAATAAACAAAAATAAACAAATCATTTCCATAGATACCACTAACATGGGTGGTGTCTAGAAAAGTGTATTTCCTTCTTTATTTGGATAAATATTGCAGAAAGTGAGATATGTCCTCATGTATTTCCTCACTATAGTTACTGAACGATGTATTTCAAAATTTTCATAAACACTGAGGAAACTTCAAGAATGGTATGTTTGTACAGTAGTAAAAAAAATCACTTACCAATAAATGCTGTGACTTTTGGATTGATGATACCACTGGGTAACAGATGAAAATCATATTCCACAGAATCTACAACAACTGTATGTCCAGCATTATTGCCTCCCTGATAAAAATAAAAATGTTAGCTTTATTTAAAAACAAATATTAAAAAATTATATTTTCACTGAAGATATTTGATTCTTTCAATGCCCTTTTTTACAGCTAGAAGACAGACATCTTAGTAACAAAAAACAAATATGAATATTCTTGAGTGGAGTGATATTCACTTGACTGCTTCTTCCAACCTGTCTTTTCATTTATATGTGTATTAATAAGGAAGTAAAATTATTACCGGAGACAATAAGTTGAAATAAATTTAGGACTGTAGTGGGTTATTTTAATGAAAAAAAGATCTCATCCTTTAAAGCACTGATACTTCCATTAATTTAATAGTTTTTAAATATGTGCATTTGGATCCAGAATTTCTAATGGGTTCCTCCAGAAATCAGAAACATCTATAAGAAAAGTGAAAGGCTTTGTCTATAGTTTGTGGTCTATGCAAATCAGAATTGAATATAATGCTTAGCAAAGTGGAGCATGTATTTGCTATTTGTTTTAGGTATTCCTGTAGCAGATGTCATCCAGGTGCTGGTTGAACTATGAATTAGCATGTTGCTCATTAACAATTATCATTCACATCTGTTTACTCTTTTATGTATATTGTTGTTTTTACATTATCTTTTACTGTGAGCTGCCAAGAGTCAATCTGAAGTTAGTTAGTTATTGTCTGGGCAGCATCTAAATAAACAAATGAATGTAGCATTAAAATAGAGCAACTTTTCATGGAACAACTACAGTAGTGACTGTGCAGTAAACCACTTGTGCAAGTTGGCCATCAAATCTAATATTTCTGCTAAAAGAAATACACACAAATAGACACACACATAATAATAACAGCAACAATCAAAAAATAAAAGCATTGAGGAGTACAATAATTACTTTTATAGCTACCTTACTTGATTTATAGCTTGCCTTAATGCTTGAGTAAGCAGTCAAGACAAACTAGAAAAATTAAGAAAAACAGAATGAAAGTTATCAATACAAATTAAAATTAAAGATAAACAAATACTAAAATCATGAGTTAAAAGCTCAATAAAATAGTTGTATCTTCACAGGGGTCCTATGTGCTGAGACATCAGGTATCAAAAAACAGTCCCCACTGTTTTCTGGATGCGATACAAACAACTGTAAAAACATTGCCCTCCACATCCTATTTCAACAAGCTTTCCAAAAGGATATTACAGTTAATAATAATAAAAAAGACCTACCAAGAAATACAGAAAATATAGCAAAACTGCATTTTTACCCCACCTCCCCAAGTTCTTCATGTAAGTCCTCTACCATCTGATAAAAATGATAAGGGGGGCATTTAGACTACAAAAGAAGTAATTAAGGGGAGACAAGATAGCAGTCAGTACTTGAATAGCTCTCCCCCCAAAGTGTGTGTATTTATTCTAGATAACATCGAAGGGCAGAAAGAACCAATGGGAAAGTGACATAAAGGAAAATCCAAACTCAAAATAAGAAATAATTTCCAGACTATGAGGACTACTAAACAGTGGACAGCCTACCTCCTAGAGTTTTGGGTTCCTAACCGAGGTCAGAAAGGTGAAAAGTTCCCTTCCAAATCAATGAGGTGCTAGGGTTTACTAAGAAAGGTTCCATGGTGATGATTGGATACATGTATTGTTGAATTGTTGTAATTCTTGCTTAACGACCATTCAGTCAACATCGGTTTAAAATTATGATGTTGAAAAAAGAAACTTATGACCCATGCTTAAAGTTTGCAGTCATTGCAGTGTCCCTGCAGTTAGGTGAGAGAGATCTGGGCTCTTGGCAAACTTTCACACTTACAATGGGTTTCTAAGCACTCTGTGATCATAGGATCACATTTGAAATCTTCCCTGCCAGCCGCTTCCATAAGAAAGTCAATGAGGGAAGGGCACAAGCCACTGCCATTTGCTTATCAGAATCTCTTCTGGCTCTGGGAGGGAAGTGGGCTAACTGAAAAAAGGTCCACTAGCATCCATTTTGGGACAAACAGTTTTCAGCAGCTTTTCTGGGAGTGGAAGATTGTCTGCCTCCAGACTGGTTTAACCTCACATGAGATGGAATCCCTCTGGCCAGCAGCCATGTTACTGTCAAAAAGTGTGGCATGAGGTGCTTGCAGCAAGGGACATTTGGAGCCAGGCTGGCAACAAATGCTTCTTGCAACAAATCCACAGTGCCAAAATCTCACTTGGCATGGACTTTTCCTGCCAGTTGTCTTTCAAAATGGAAGGACTGCCTGTCAGATTGATTTTGCCCCTCATCAACCCTCACACAGCCATTCTGTGCACAGAGGGGAAGAAAACTCCAGTACTGGACTGGAGAAAAATAAGTTCAGATCACAAAGATCCAAGCTTCTGTTTTCTAGCCCAAAGTTGCAATTTCCTTCTGCCCATAGAAGAAAGCTTCCTGAACCTTCGTAGGCAGCAATTTTGCCTAACCTGCATAATTGCTTAACAATCACAAGTGAGAGACCTGGGACTGTAGTCATTGAGCTAGGTGGCCATGTGGGTGTCTCGTTTAATTATTACAATAACTTACAATCAAAATTCCAGGCTCAATTATGATCCTAGGTCAAGGAGTATTTGTAAGTAGTAACTTCAGCATGGCCATTGAAATTCTCCAAGAAAGCCAAGAAAGAAGGCTTAAAACTATGATAGCATTGAATATTTGACAGTGTACTAAAATTTTAAAGTCAACTTTTCAATACAGTATTATTTATTGGAATATTTATAAAAATAGACCACATTATCTCTGACGTGCTTTAATACCACACGTAATTCAGAAAGTCTCTTTCTTGTGCATCTGTCTATACTTTATCTGAGAATCTCATTAATTCATTTTATATTTTCTCTTCCATTCATCCAAAATAAAATATTTAATTCCAACATGAAACTCATAAGTATTCTTCTGAGTATTCCCCACTGGACGTGTTGTGCTATCCCAAAAAAAAAACCAGAGTGTAAATACCCTCCTATACACACACAAAACGGTTGTCCACTATTATCTAAAGATAGGGATAATCCTTCATTAGAGCTACGTGCTTTGTGAAACCTCTTGGGGTATGGCAAAACTGAAAAAGGGGGTTGGTACTCACCTGATACACCTCTTCTCATAGTGGGAGAGGAGTATCTAGGATGGGTTGACCTTATGCTCTCATTGATTGGACTGAGTCAGATAAGCTCTTGGGATATGCCCCTGGTCCACCAGGCACTGCCCAGTTATCGGCGAAGAACTCTATCCGACTCGTGCCATCCACTCCAGACCTTTGTTATGGTTTAAAACTTTTTATTGAGCTATAACTTTAACATATTAATGCAACATCCCTCATAACACATGTTATGAGGAAGTGCTTTAGGCAGGGAGAGCCAAGGTGGTGCAGTGGTTAAATGCAGCACTGTAGGCTACTTCAGCTGACTGCAGTTCAGCAGTTTGGCTGTTCAAATCTCACCGGCTCAGAGTTGACTCAGCCTTCCATCCTTCCGAGGTGGGTAAAATGAGGACCCAGATTGTTGTTGGGGGCAATATGCTGACTCTGTAAACCGCTTAGAGAGGGCTGAAAGCTCTATGAAGCGGTATATAAGTCTAACTGCTATTGCTATGTTACATTACCATGTCAGGACTGGTCTGGATATACTCCTCCCCCACTATGAGAAGAGGCATATCAGGTAACTACCAACGCCCTTTCTCCATAGTGGGGGGAGGAGTATCCAGGATGGGATGTACCAAAGCTAACACGTCCCTAAGGAGGGTCACATACTGAGGGAACATGGCCAAACTAAGCCTGGTGGGGTGTGTCCCCTGCCCTATGAACCGCCTGTAATACCCTGCGCCCAAACAAAGCCTCTGCCGAGGCAAAGGTATCCAACTTGTAGTTCCTCACGAAGGGTGAGGGGGAAGACCACGTGGCTGCCCTATATATCTCTGTCAATGACGCCTGCATTGCCCAGGCCACAGTGGTGACCGCACTTCCTGTGGAGTGTGCTGTGATGGGGCTCGGTGACTGTATGCCCTGAGACTGGTAGGCCGTAGCAATGCAGGTCCTCAACCACCTGCCTATGGTGGTGGAGGTCACCTTCTTGCCCAGAGACCCCGGTTGGAAAGAGACAAATAAGGCCTCAGACTTTCCATTCGGCCGGGTTCTTCTGAGGTAAATCTTCAGAGCCCTCCTTACATCTAAGGTGTGCCACTTCCTCTCTAGTGAACGAGAAGGGTCTGGACAAAAATTGGGCAAAATCAGCTCCTGCAACCTGTGAAAGCATGAACACACCTTAGGTATGAAGGAGGGGTCCAACCGCAATACCACTCTGTCCTGGTGAAAAATGCAGAGGTCCTCCCTGGCGGACAGGGCCTGCAGTTCTGATATCCATCTGGCGGATGTGATAGCCATCAGAAACACCACTTTAAGGGTTAGAAACTTTAGTGACACTGTTTGCAGTGGCTCAAACGGGGGCCCTGTCAGAGCGTCCAACACCTTGTGCAAGTCCCAGGAGGGGTATCTATGTACTGTGGGTGGTTTGAGGTTGGACGCCCCCTTCAGGAACTGCCTGAGCAAAGGTTAGTGAGTGTCTGGGCTCTGCCGCACAGAAGCACAGATGAGATGGCTCCTAATTGTGTTGGGAGCTAACCCCCTGTCCAGGCCTGCCTGGAAGAATTCCAGCACTAAGGGGATGGTAGCTTTCATTGGGTCCTGTCCCCGGGAGTTACACCATGCGGAAAAGGCCTGCCAGGTTGCACCGTAAATGCGCTCCGTGGAGGGCCCTAATGGTTTCTCCTTACCCTGGGGGAGAATCTTTTCTCCCTCAGGATGCTCCGCTCAACCACCAAGTGGTCAACTGGAGCCATTGGGATTCCGCGTGCTCCAGAGACCCCTGGCTGAGGGATATTTTTACCTGGGGAATTCTCCACGCTCTGCCCACCGAGAGCGATTGGAGATCTGCAAACCATGGCCTCCTGGGCCAGTAGGGGGACAATCAGCACCACCTCCGCCACCTCCCGAAGAATTTTTTGAATAACCCTGGGAATCAGGGCAAGGGTGGATATGCATAGAAAAATCCCTGGGGCCACGGGCCTCAGAGAGCATCTGTCCCCTCTGTCCCCTGTGTTTGGTATCTGGAGTAGAACCTCGGGAGTTGGGTGTTGAGGGAGGTGGCAAATAGGTCAACCTCTGGGCAGCTGAAGCAGTCTGTCACCTCTCTGAAGATGGCCGGATGCAGTCTCTACTCCGAGTTGTCCACTTCTGGCCAGCTGAGCCAATCGGCTCTGATGTTGTCCACCCTCACTATATGTTCCGCCTTTAAGTAGGGAACATTCTTTTCGGCCCACTGTTCCAGTCTTTTGGCCTCCCGCATAAGGGCCCTCGATTTGGTCCCCCTCTGCCTGTGTAAATGAGCCTTGGTTGCGATGTTGTCTGTGAGGACTAGAATGTGCCTGTCCTTGACAGAGCGGTGGAATTGTACCAGGGCCAGGCGGACCGCTCTGAGTTCCAACCAATTGATGCTGTGAGTCAGTTCCGCCTGGCAGGTGAGCGCCCCATGTGAACAGGCTGGCATCTGTGGTTACTGTCATACATTCTGAAGACTTCGCCCTGGGTTATCGCCAGGGACGTCCACCAGATCAGTGAGTGGGAGACTTCTGCTGGGAGAAGAACCTTGGTCTGGGAACAGCTCCTGAGCCTTCATTGGAAAGGCAAAAGGAACCCTTGTAGGTCTCTGGTGTGGAGGCGAGCCCAAGGGACAATGCCAATGGCGGAAACCATGGTAACTAGCAGTTTGGATAAAGTGACTAAGGACACCCTACCTCCCGTGACTACCTGTGTAGCTAGCTATCTTAAGAAGAGTTCTCTTTCTGATGACAGAAAAACCCTTCCTTCCTCTGAATCTATCAGAACCCCTAGGTGGATTAGATTAGTGGATGGGTGGAGGTGGCTTTTGGCCAGGTTCACCGAGAACCCATGGTCCCTCAGGATTGTCAATAGTGGTGTCTAGATTAAGGTGACCAGACGTCCTGCTTTCAGCGTGACAGGCACGCTTTTCTACAGTTTGTCCCACGCCCCGCGCAGTTTTCAAAAAGTCCCGCTTTTATAGCTCGCTCGCTCCCCCACCCATCTGCTGTCGCTCGCTCCCCCGCCCATCCACACTAAGTCTAAGGCAGCGCTTTCAGTGGGGTGCGTGCTGGGAGGAATCTCTCCTGTCCTCCCAGCACGCACACCACTGATTAAACTGCTCTCTTTTGCCCGCAGCAGAGATCAGGCGGGCGAGAGGAAGCGCTTTAGGCAGGGAGGTGCGTGCCAGGAGGAGAGGAGAGATTCCTCCCAGCACGCACCCCACTGATTAAAGTGCTTTCAGTGGGGTGCATGCTGGGAGGAATCTCTCCTGTCCTCCCAGTTCTCTTTCTCCCGCAGCAGACATCGGGCGGGCGAGAGGAAGTGCTTTAGGCAGGGAGGTCCGTGCCAGGAGGAGAGGAGCGATTCCTCCCAGCATGCACCCCACTGATTAAAGTGCTTTCAGGAATCTCTCCTGTCCTCCCAGCACACACACCACTGATTAAACTGCTCTCTTTCGCCCGCAGCAGAGATCGGGCGGGCGAGAGGAAGCGCTTTAGGCAGTGAGGTGCGTACCAGGAGGAGAGGAGAGATTCCTCCCAGCACGCACCCCACTGATTAAAGGGCAAAATCCAAGTTGAGGGAACGGCGAGCAGCGGCTGCAACCCCAGAACTCGGTTAGGCGAGAGCTTTAAGGCAAGCAGCGGTACGGACCCTTGCTGTCAATCCACCCCCTCCTTGCGCCTTTTCGCAGCCGTCCCATCGTTCTCTCATCAGTGGGGCTGCTCCCATGACAGGGTGCCCCCCCATGGCTGCGAAGGAGTTTCCCAAGAGATTTAGAGGGTCAGGAGTACGACCCTCATTGCAACATCGCCCTTTGCAAGCTCCAGCTGCTTGGGAGGGTGGTTATTTATTTATTTTTTTCTTCCCGCTTCCTCTTTCTCGCCGGGGTGCAAGGATTGCAATGGCGACTCGGATGGAAATAGTGACATTCGTGGCATCGTGCTTGGAGTTAAAAGCTGCTTTTCGTTCGCGGCAGCAACTGCTCTTTGAGAATTCTTGCTTGAAAGAACAGGACTCCCTCGCGCGGTCCTGAATTGAGATCCATCTCCCTCCACCCCTAATTAAAAAGCCCCTGGTAAATTCTTGCCTGTCCTGTGCACTTGGCATGCCTGCCTGTTAAGTTACACACACACACACACATATTTTCATTCATAGGCATATTGTTTTCCAAAGGTGGAGTTTGTCTTCTTTTACTATTAATAGTAGTAATAGTACTAATAGCAGTTTAAGGAAGCAAACCTTAATAAAGGCAATTGACAAGGGAATAAAGATTTTGCATACCTATTGTGCAATATCTAACAGCATACTTTTGTGCTTGCAACAATTACCTGGGTTAATTAAGGCAGAAGGATCTTTTCTGACCACTTACTGGTTAAGCTTGGAAAAGCACTTTTTGTTAAATTATCAGGCTCCTGAAAAAAATACTGGGGAGCAGATGCAAAGAAATAGTGAGATATGGATTAGCAGCTGATATTATGTATATATTCTGCAGTGATGTATGACATTCCTGTTTTCTTTAGCCTCTGGTCAACCTGGAAATGCATAGCAGAAGCGCCTGTAGAAGCAAACAGGGGAGAAAGTGTTCCACAGTATGCTAGCCTTGTAACATTCACATGGCTGACAGGAATAGCTCTGTATGCCACAATATAGAATATGAATTCTGTACTCTGTATTCCAAATTCATGAGTTTTGTTAGTAGGACTAATCTTCTGCTCACTTAGTTAAAACAATTCCCATTGAGTCCATTGAGGTTTATTTTTCTTTATTAGAATATCATACATTTCTGCCTTGCTTGATTAGTTGGGGATCATTTCAATTTCAAAAAATATGAAATAAAGTTTTCAACAAACTTGCTATGAAACTACAACTATGGGTACCTTAGTGTTGATAAACAGTTTACAAAGAGATTTTCAGGAGCAATATATTTTTCTATCTTTAGAACAGTATTTCTGTTCATTATATTTAATTACATGTTTTGAAGACTATTGCCCATCAGGATAGCATAATTCAAAACAAAAGGGAACTGGCAGAACATTCAAGCCTTTTGCGACTAATCCCAAGAGGTTATCTTTTAGACTCAAGGTACTTTTCTCCTCTTGAAAATGCTTGTTTAATTGCTTTTTGCGCTTATCTATAGATAGGTATGATAAGCTAATGAGTATTATTTATTTATTTATTTAATTTATATGCCACTCATCTTACTATCCAAAGTAATACTGAGAAGCTTACAACACAATAAAACAGCAATATAAAACTATTAAAATTAACAGGAACTTAGATAAAATTAGGAACCCAGTATATGAGTGACAATAGGTGGAAATTTCACCTTTACAATGCTATATGTATAAGATATACTGTGTACATACACACACACACACACATGATTGTAAGTCAATTTGAATTCAATATGTAATTGTACCACATAATTTCTTTATATTAACATGAAGTAGGGTTGTGGGGAGTCAGAATAGTCAAGATGCTGGTTCCAGCCTATAATTGAAAACTATCTTTTTTGATCTCCTATTGCAAATGTCCCCATCTTGAAGGCTGTGATATATGTTACAAGGGCTGATCAGACTAATGGTTATGGGGATATATTGTTACAGGTTTTTTGTTTAGAACAGTACAGGTAGTCCTTGACTTACAACAGTTCATTTAATGACTAATCAATTTACAATAGCACTAAAAAAAGTGACTTAGGACCAGTGGTGAATCCTACAGGTTCACAAATGTGAGCATGCACACGTGAACAATTTGCCCCACATCCCGCAGGGTTTTTAAAAAGTCACGATTTTTAAAAAAATTTAAATCAAGAACGCCCCCCCCTCCCATCAATGGTGTCCCGCTTTACCAATGTTAAAATCTGGTCACCTTAGTCTAGATCCCTTAGCGCCCCCTCAAAGGGGGATGACTGTATCAGCAGGTCATCAAAATAACATTGAATCCTGACCGGGATCTGTCTCAGGCGTGCTGCCAGAGCCGCCATTACTTTGGTGAAAACCCGTGGGGCGGGAGACAGGCCGAAGGGCAAGGCCTGGTATTGAAAGTGATGCCCTAGACAGCAGAACCTGAGATAGCTCTGGTGGTTCTGAATTATTGGAATGTGTAGGTAGGCCTCTGTGAGGTCTATGGAAGTGAGGAAGTCCCCCTTCCTGATTCTCTCCAAGATGGAGTAGAGAGAGTGCATTTTGAACCTCCTATAATGGGTGCAGCGGTTCAGACATTTCAGGTCGAGAATTGCCTAGGGGGATAGAGTAATGCCCCTGACCCTGCTGGTCTAGAGGGACTGGCTGGATGGCTCGGATGTCCAGCAGATGCTGTATGGCCTCCTGCATCAGTAACCTCCATGCCGGGTTATTTGAAACCGGGCAGATCCGGAAAAACTTTGGGGGGCCGGAAAGGAACTCCAGTGACAGGCCATGCCTAATGGTGTTCTGTACCCACTTATAAGATGAGGAGCGGTCCCAGTGATCAGTGAAGCACGCCAAGTGCCCCCTGATGGGAGATGAATTGGGTCTAGAATTATTTTTTGCGAAAGGAGCCCCCCTGCTGCCTCCGCCCCTCGAAAGGGCCACTTCTGGCTGCCTGCCTCTCTGCTGTCTATCCAAGTACCTCTGCCTGGCAGAAAACCTCCCCTGGTACTGTCTGCTACCTGAGTACTCCGCATCTGAACCCCTGAAGGAATCCTGACCCCAGAAAGAGGACCCGAAGTCTTGTCCCCGGGAGTAGGACCGTCTGGGGTAAGGCGCCGTCCTGAACTGTCCCTTCTTTTGGGCAGCACCTTCCTCTTGTCCTTGTTCTCGACCAGGTAGAGGTCCAGAGATGCCCCAAAAAGGGCCTCTCCTGTGAAAGGAGCAGATGCCAGGTGCCACTTGTGGCATACATCCGCCTGCCACTGTCTCAGCCACAGCAACCTACAAGATGCAATGCCTGAAGCGATCGCTCTGGAGGCAAACCTGGCTGTGGACAAGGTGGCGTCCACCAAAAAGTGAATGGCTGCCACCAGTTTGTTGATGTCTTGTTGCACTCTGACCTCGGTGATGGGGATACGTTGCTGCAGCCCCTGCAGCCAAAATAAGGAAGACCTGTTGAAGAAGGAGGCGGTGGTGGCTGCCTTCACCGCCCAGGCAGCTGCTTGATGCCCCCTTTGGAGGGTGAGGTCCGCCTTCCTGTTCTCCAACTTCATTTCATTTCATTTTCATTGTTTTTTTCATTTTATTAGTTGCCAGTCGGCACTGGCTGGCAGATGGAACTCGGAGGAGGCCTAATCTATGCGATCTAATTGGTCGCAGGGAGGTAATTGGCAGGAGGCGGTCTCTCAAGTACGCAGATCCACTACCATGGAGGGCTTTATGAGTGACAAGTAGCACCTTGAAGCGCACCCGGAGATCAACAGGTAGCCAGCGCAGCTCGCGGAGGATAGGTGTTACGTGGGCGAACCGAGGTGCACCCACAATCACTCGCGTGGCCGCGTTCTGGACTAGCTGAAGTCGCCAGATGCTCTTCAAGGGCAGCCCCATGTAGAGCACATTGCAGTATTCCAGCGTAGAGGTCACAAGGGCCCGAGTGACTGTTGTGAGGGCCTCCCGGTTCAGGTAGGGTCGCAACTGGCACACCAGGCGAACCTGGGCAAATGCCCCCCTGGTCACAGCCGTCAAATGGTGGTCGAAAGTCAGCTGTGGATCCAGGAGGACTCCCAAGTTGCGAACCCTCTCTGAGGGGTATAAAATTTGACCCCCCAGCCTCCTCTGGTTCCCCTGGCAGAATAGTGGGAGTATGTAGTGCCAATACTGGAGCATCAATGGAGGGCTTTGATAGCACCCGGCTCTGTCCTGGTCCACATTGAAGAAGGTCTTATCTGTGGATATGGGAGTGGGCCTGCTGTGGGGGCTGCCCATTGGCATTTGACCGACTCAAGAAAGGCCTTGGGAGTTGGCACCATGTCAGTCTCAATGGCCTGCTCATCAAAGATGGTTTCTGCAGAGAACCCCTGGTGCTGAGGTGGTGCTTCTGCTGTTCTGTTTCCGAGCTTAGCGGCTGCCTTGGCCTTGAACAGGAGTGACTTATACAGTGAAGGCTGGAACAACCCAGTGAAGGCCGGCTTAGGAGGGGCATGCCTTCGTCTTCAGACAGTTCATCCTCCCTAACTTCCCCCCATTGCAATCCAGGTCACTGTCCTCTCGTAATGAGGCTGATGAACTAGAGCTGTCTCCCCCTTGTTTTCCAGGCCCTCTGGTATCCTAGGAGACGATGCCACCTGAGGTTGCATTTGTGGTTGCTGAAATGCCGCTGTCATGCATTGCTGGAAGGCCCGCATCATTAGGTCCTGAAAATTGGGGACCCTGTGAGGGGTTGCTGGCTGGAACCCATGCCCACCTGTGGGGGGGGGGGACTCAGAGGTGGCAGCCCCGTGGGCAGGGCTGAACCCAGAGAAGCTGTATGTGGGAGGGATTGCTACCCCTGAGGCATACCCCAAAGACCTGATGTGTCAATAGGGTTCCTTGCTTGCAATGTGGATGCCTCACCTGTAGCCTTGCCTGTTGCAGTGACTCCAGGGGCCTTCCCATTCTGTCCCAGGCCTGGGATGCATTTAAGGCCACTTGCCTTTTTGTAGAGCTGCTCCAGCTTCCTGTGCCTTCGCTTTTCATACTTAGAGGGTTTGGAAGGCTTGTGACCACCCTCTGCCTCCAGCTCCGCCCTGGGGGAAAGATGCTTTTTCTTGTCTCTAGCCTTTGTTTCTCCCCCCCCCTTTCTGGGCAGCCTCTGGGGTGGTCACTAACCTTAGTTGATCCTCTGCTCCTCTGGTGGGGCTGCTGGCTGTTGCTGCAGGTACTTGAATCCTGCCGGTCTCCTTGTTGCAGCTGGGCGCTACCATCTTGGAACACATGGCTCCTCCCAGCTTCAAGATGGCGCCTGCACCAGGAGACAAAGGGCGTCTCTTTTAAATCTCCTGTTCTGGTGGCTTGTGCTCCGAGGAGCTGCCGCGCGCCTCTGCAGCTGGTTTTTCCTTCTTCTGCCTCTTTCTGATGCTGCTAGAGGCTTGGCTCTGCCCGTGGACCCCCTCCAATGAGGTGAGCCACGTGGACAATGGTGTGGGTGCTCCGCGGCATTTGGGAAGCCGCGGTTCACTGCTCGACCCAGCGGGGAGCAGAGGAGCGCTCCGGCGCCCAGCAGAGTTTCCGCAGCGAAGCTCACCTTCTGGGCG
This sequence comes from Thamnophis sirtalis, assembly GCF_051295495.1. Taxonomy (NCBI): domain Eukaryota; kingdom Metazoa; phylum Chordata; class Lepidosauria; order Squamata; family Natricidae; genus Thamnophis; species Thamnophis sirtalis. The sequence goes on along the minus strand of NW_028261386.1, from coordinate 64,962,303 downwards.
GGGATCCAGCATCGCCCTCGCTTGCCAGTGGCCCTATTCGCATCCTGCAGCGCTTGAGGAAACCGCGGCTAGCCACTCTACCCTGGGGACCAGGACTTGCCTTTGGAAGGCTTGTGCCCTTTGTTTCCTGCTTGCCCAGCAGATTTCCTTTTCTTAATGATACTTGTCTCACTCAGATGCCTGGGCAGCATGCCGCCCCAAGGGGGCTTTTGGCAGAGCTTTCTTCTGCTCGGGGAGCTGTCCAGCTCGCTTGCGGCTGCTGCCTTAGGAGATTATTATCCTTTTCTTTCTTTAAAATTCATCAAAATTATCAGAGATCCAGGATGGCATACTGTCCAGTTGAGTCAATAACTGGGCGGTGCCTGGTGGACTAGGGGCATATCCCAAGAGCTTATCTGACTCAGTCCAATCAACAAGAGGATAAGGTCAACCCATCCTCCTCCCTTCATTATGGAGAAATTAAAAATTAGGTTGAAAGATGAGAATTGTGATCTCATCTGGTCTACCAGGAACACCTTTAAATTTCACCTAGATGAATCTATGTGAAATGTTAATATACAGATGAAACTAAAAAAATTAGAATATCGTGCAAAAGTTCATTTATTTTAGTGATGCAACTTAAAAGATGAAACTAATATATGAGATAGACTCATTACATGCAAAGCAAGATAGTTCAAGCTGTGATTTGTCATAATTGTGATGAATATGGCTTACAGCTCATGAATCCACAATCTCAGAAAATTAGAATATTGTGAAAAGGTGCAATATTCTAGGCTCAAAGTGTCACACTCTAATCAGCTAATTAAGCCATAACCCCTACAAAGGATTCCTGAGCCTTTAAATGGTCTCTCAGTCTGGTTCAGTAGGAATCACAATCACGGGAAAGGCTGCTGACCTGACAGTTGTGTAGAAAACCATCATTGACACCCTCCATAAGGAGGGAAAGTCTCAAAAGGTAATTGCAAAAGAAGTTGGATGTTCACAAAGTGCTGTATCAAAGCACATTAATAGAAAGTTATGTAGAAGGGAAAAGTATGGAAGAAAAAGGTGCACAAGCAACAGGGATGACCGCAGCCTGGAGAGGATTGTCAGGAAAAGTCCATTCAAAAGTGTTGGGGACTTTCACAAGGAGCGGACTGAGGTTGGAGTCAGTGCATCAAGAGTCACCACACACAGACGGATCCTGGACATGGGCTTCAAATGTCATATTCCTCTTGTAAAACCGCTTCTGAACAACAAACAGCGTCGGAAGCATCTTACCTGGGCTAGAGGAAAACAGACCTGGTCTGTTGCTCAGTGGTCCAAAGTCCTCTTTTCTGATGAGAGCAACTTTTGCATCTCATTTAGAAACCAAGGACCCAGAGTATGGAGGAAGAATGGAGAGGCACACACTGCATGATGCTTGAAGTCCAGTGTGAAGTTTCCACAGTCTGTGTTGTTTTGGGGAGCCATGTCATCTGCTGGTGTTAGTCCACTGTGCTTCATTAAGTCCAGGGTCAACGCAGCTGTCTACCAGGAGATTTTGGAGCACTTCATGCTTCCTTCCACAGACAAGCTTTAAGGGAATGCTGACTTCATTTTCCAGCAGGACTTGGCACCTGCCCACACTGCCAAAAGCACTAAAACCTGGTTCAATGACCGTGGGATTACTGATCTTGATTGGTCAGCAAACTTGCCTGACCTGAACCCCATAGAGAATCTATGGGGCATTGCCAAGAGAAAGATGAGAGACATGAGACCGAACAATGCAGAAGAGCTGAACACTGCTATTGAAGCCTCCTGTTCTTCCATGACATCTCAGCAGTGCCACAGGCTGATAGCTTCCATGCCACCCCGCATTGAGGTAGTAATTGCTGCAAAAGGGGTCCAAACCAAGTACTGAGTACATATGTATGCTTATACTTTTCAGAGGTCCAATATTGTTGTATGTACAATCCTTGTTTTATTGATTGCATGTAATATTCTAATTTTTTATGATTGTGGATTTGGGGTTTTCATGAACTGTAAGCCATAATCATCACAATTATGACAAATCATGGCTTGAACTATCTTGCTTTGCATGTAATGAGTCTATCTCATATTTTAGTTTCACCTTTTAAGTTGCATTACTGAAATAAATGAACTTTTGCATGTTATTCAAATTTTTTGAGTTTCACCTGTATATTTCTAGCCCATGTAATATATATGCCATACGCTAAATAAATAATAAATTTCCTCTAACTTTTAATTGCCTCAGAATCTCTCATAAATCAGGAAAAAAATCAAACAAAGTTCCTCCATATTCTTTTAATTCCATACTATTGGAGCAATTTTCCATTTGACCACTTACAGTCTCAGTAAACAGAATCAGAGTGTTACACAGCTAAAATTTTGACATATTTGAGCATTTGAGGGAGAGGCGGGAGAGGCTTGTTATCATTATTTTCTGTCCATGGCCTCTCAATTATTCAAATCAAGGTATTTTCACTTGCATACAAATCTTGTTAGCACCTATCATCATTATCTGTTGTTTGTAACTACAGATATGAGCTAAGATTTCACAAATGGATGTGTCAAGATATAGGGATGCACTTTTTTTCATTTAACAAATGAAACTGATACCACACTCATTTTTTTATTCAAATATAAGAATCTTTGACACTCCTTGGGGCTAATTTGAGGCTTAATGTATGTGATAGGTTGATCCAAATGATAATTCTATCCCCGCATTCCATGCTCATCTCCATCAAATTCAGATGGTTAGTGTTGTGTTTGGATACAGAATCTTTAAGAGTTTTTATTTATTGGGTTTGATATAAAAGACTAACACAGCTACCACTCTGAAGAAATGTCAAAAATGTTCCTCTTTTATTTTAGCACAGACATAAAATACTGTTCAGGTAACATAAACCAGTGAAGAACTCAGAACGTAAACAGTGACAAGCAGCTCTTCTCTCTATAAGAGTCTAAACTCCTGTGAATGCCCTCATATGTACTGTAAAGCATTGCGTGTAAAGCTTTTCTTGTTACAAGTACAAACATAGATAATCAACATTAGAGTATGGTTTACAGAGCAAAGAATCTATTTATTACTGCCTATATGGTTGAGAGTCCTCAAAAGATTTGTGCCATATTGTTTTATATTAGGCCTTTCTTTACAATATCATTTTTCTATTTATGGTCTGTTCAACTAAATGACAGTTACCTCGCTTTTCAGAATTTGTTGCTGAACACAATTAAGTCTGAAACTTAGGTTGCTGAGGTAACATCTATGGTCCATCTCCTTTCCCATTATTGTTTTTTTCAGATATCGAAACATAATGGAACTACTTTTCATTTTATTGGTAAAGGATGAGGATTCAAAGAGCAAACATGAGAATTCTGAGAGTAATATCCAAAAATAATTATCTATAACCAACAGACCTTAAAAGTGATAAAAACATTTACTAGCTTAAAGTTCTACGTGTGTAAACATGTTACAATATGAATTTCTTTGCTGTGTACTTATCTATCTGATACCAACATCCAGTAATTTCACTAATAAATAGTCAAAAAAACATGCTTAGGTTTTAAGTAATAGAAAATACATACCAGTACATTGCATGATCAAAAACAGATTCCTCAAATCATCAGGAATGTGCCCTGTTTACTTTTAATTTCATATTCTATAGCTTTACTTTGCCCTTACTTTTATATTCAAATTCTTCCTTACCCAACCAACTAACTAATCTTGGTTGATTAAGGGAACTAAGCAGAATCAAATTTGGTTAATTTTTGGAAAGAGGTTCACCAGGAAGTAATTTGTTTATAGGCTAGGATGGAAAGTAGAAATAAAAATTCTGAAAATGTGGCAATAGCAAACAATTTCCATGCTCTTTTTCTCCCAAGATTATACAGTAATGACTATAAGCTCACTCGAACTCAATTTTGATTTAACAAAGACTTCCCCTGAATCTGATTACTTCCTCCTTGTCCAGAATACTCTTATCACCTCAAATTCAGTATTTAGTGACCTTCTCTTTCATTTTTTATAGAAAGATAAATTAACTTTTAGGTTTGTTGATGTATTTATCTTGCTAATAGCAAGTAAAAGAAAATGCAATTAGCTATTACTGATTATATTCCTGACCCAGAAATATCCACAGGATAGCAAAAAGATAAAAGCAGAATTGCACAGTTGTGGCAAACTCCCACAGCGTTTGTATGTACAACATGAAGTGGCAGGCACATCCAAAAGGGATGGAGCTTACGGAACAACTGCATGCCACTCTTTTCATTATTTTGATAAAAACTACATTTATTTTCATGAAACATTAAAATCTTGAATACATATATAATTGAGTTAAGTTAAATATCTGGTTTATTATTATTGATTTATTTTCACTGACTATAACTTCCAAAAATATTACATGCATACGAAAATACCTCCATGTTTATTATTCTAGCTAATTCCTTAAGACAAAGGAATTAACTATTAAGAGCTGTAAATAAATAATAAGCAAGTTGTCTGAAGTCTCAGTGGAGCCACTGGTACAATGAAAGCAACAAAACACATGACATTAAACTCCTTTTTAGTAACAGTCTAATCTAGCCATCTCTCTGAGGAATGCAAGCTACTTATAACTACATTGACATTCCATATTGTACTTCTGAAAGGACATTTCAACCTTTAGTATCAGTTTCACATTAATAACATACAAAGAGGAAAGAGTGCACTCCATACATATTAAATGTGTTTAATTTAGAATAGAATAACAGAGTTGCAAGGGACCTCGGAGGTCTTCTAGTCCAACATCCTGCTCAGGCAAGAAACCCTTGCCTACACCATTTCAGACAAATGGTTGTCCAATCTCTTCTTAAAAACTTCCAATGTTGAAGAATTCACAACTTCTGGAAGCAAGTTGTTCCACTGGTTAATTGTTCTAACTGTCAAAAATTTCTTTTTAGTTCTAGGTTGCTTCTCTCATTGATTAGTTTCCATCCATTGCTTTATAAACTATAACTCTAAATTATAAAATTAAAATATATCAAGTTTGTTTTTGTTCTAATCTTGTCCATTTTCTGAATGTACCAGCCAAATGTAATCTAAAGGTCAGTTGACACCACTACAAGAATAAACTGTACTCCTGATTTGGACATACTGAAAAGAGTCAATATTTTATGTATTAAACCAAGGATCCCCCAAACCCCAGTCCATGGACTGGCACCGATTCACAGCATACCAGCAATTGGCCCATGCAAACAAGTGAAGCCCCATCCGCAGGGTAAAGGCAGCCTGCAAAACCACCACCCCTCCGGTCCACAGAAAAACCTTTCTCTATGAAACCAGTCCCTGGTGCCCAAAAGGTTGGGGGCCACTGTATTTAAAACTGTAAATTAGAAATTTAAATTGTTAATGCTTTAAAAAATCAAACTATAAACCTTTTGATTACAATCTCTCCACTAAATGTGACGTCAATGGCGTATCACAAAATGTATGTCTAACATATGATACTAATACTGATCTTGCAGATAGAAATCCTAACATGCACAGAATCCCCAATAGTTTTTATTGTGGATTAGCAAAAAAAGAGAACAAATGATGATATCACTGCAATAATAGCTTGATTCACTTGGATCAGAAAGATGTTCAGACAACATCTCCAAATTCTTTTCCCTGTCAAGTTCACATACTTATATGCAATCAGTTTAACCTAATCAGGAGACATTAAAATGATCAACAAATATATCAAATCTAAAGAAATACAACTGTGAGAACAAGCCACTCTCTCATTGCAACTACTGTATACACATTTGTAAGCCATAACAGATACTCCAATTACAAATATATCAATCTCTGGAATATAGAACAAAACTCTCATAATCGTACTCAGTTCTTAGGAACGCAATTAAATAAAGGCAATCTTTGACTACATGACGCTATCACATTAATTTTAATATGCCATTTTAATAAGAACAAAATCTTGTGGTAAAGCTTTGCTTTATGACTGCAGTGGCAGAACCATTTAAAAAAAAAATTTGTTGGCTCGGATTGCTAGACCTGAAAGAGATGACCACTCGTTGATAGTTCTAAAATATCCAGTTTCATAAGAATGCACAACTGTTTCATAAATATGCTTCAAAGGAAAATGATCTCGTAATCTCACAGGTTAACACTTTAAAACAGAAAATAAGTTCATTATTGGCATGCTGTATTGTAAAGTGCAAAGTCCATGTCTGTTTACATAGAAATACATATTTTCCCTGTATTCTAAATAACATTCTGGATTTCAGCCAAAATTAGTGGTATATAATTCTTATGAAGTAAGAAATATTAAAAAGCTTTTCAGGGAAAGCATGTAATAAAGTTTCCAATATCATTAGAAGAGGAGTTATCAGCAGAGTGACATAAAATTATTTGAATAACTAAAGGCAAATAAAGGATAAAATGTCATCATTATTTTACTTGTGATAGCAATTTCTTATACAATGTGTTTGGAATTACAAAACCAAGTTTTATGAAAGGAAAAAAGTACAGTACAGTATTAATATATTATCCAACAGACAAAAATTGATTGCCCAAGATAACTATGGTAAATTTCTAACAAAGATTCAAAGAGTCCTTGAGTAACATTGCTTGAAACACCATTTTATAATAGGATAGTAGATTAGGGAGACCTGTTCTAAAAAATAAGTACACAAAATAAACTCCACAAGATTGTAGATATGGCATGTTATTTCCTGCTCAAATTTGTTGCAAAGAATTTGACTAAGAGGATAGGCATTTCAATTTTTCCCCTAACTTTTAACAAATCGTATTTACATCATTCAGAGGGCATACTATCATAAAGTAGCTGGAATTGAAAAATACAAATAACCTTGTAAAATGTTGCTTTGACTAACACATTATTTCTGGAAAAGAAATATACCGTATTTTTCGGAGTATAAGACACACCAAGGTTTTGAAGAGGCACATTTTTTAAAAAAGTAGGTAGGTAGATAAAGGGATAGAGAGGGAGAGAAAGAGAGAGAAATACAGTAGGTAGGGAGGTAGGGAGAAAGAGACTGTAGGTAGATAGGTAGAGGGATAGAGAGAGAGAGATAGAGAGAGAGAGAGATAAATAGAATAGATAGGTAGGTAGGGAGAGAGAGAGGTTGATAGGTAGAGGGATAGAGAGAAAAATAGAGAGAAATACAGTAGATAGGTGGGGGGGAGAGAGAAATACAGTAGGTAGATAAGGAGAGAGAGAGAGAATGTAGATAGGTAGGTAGATAGAGGGATAGAGAGAAAGAGAAAAAGAGAGAGAGAGAGAGAGAGAGAGAGAGAGAGAGAGAGAAATACAGTAGATAGGTAGGGAGAGAAAAATTGCATGCATAGCCTTATGGAGGCTTATAGAGTGCTCCTGGGGGGGGGGGCAAAAAACGGACCATTTTCCAATCATTTCTGCCTTCCCCAGCCCCCAGGAGATCTCTGAAAGCTTCCATAAGGCTATGTGTGGCCATTTTGCTGAAGGAGGCGGGGCTTCAAAAGGCAAAAAATGCTCTATTCGGTGTATAAGACACACCCAGATTTTCAGCCTCTTTTTAGAGGAAAAAAGGCGCATCTTATACTCTGAAAAATATGGTAATCTTCTCTAATTTCCAAATTCTTTAAGTTCCATGTTCAAATCAGCTGTAGATTCAGAAATCATTTTAAAACGTGTGATCCTGGCTGATATCAGAGGCTAAGCAGGCTTAATTTTGATTAATATTTGCATGCAGAATGGCTGTGAATCTGACAGTTATAGGCTAGATTGAGAAGTTGAAAAAAAACATGAAAGCAAAAACAAAGCATTTCTCATTCTCATTTTCCCTCCCTCTCTCTCTCTCACTCACACATACACACTCATACTCACACAGAGTTTTATTACAAGATTTTATTGTAAAACCCTTTGAAATGCAGTTGTCTAGAAAGGGCTATATAAATATATTTAGTATGTAATATATACATTTTATAAATTTATAAAATGTAATTTGTTCCTATTCTATCTTTTATCCACAGTGTATTACTGGGTTGATCAATCAAATCCTGTTATTGAAATATTTACTCTGTTACAGTACTTTTTTCCCAATATTTGCCCTTCAATTTTCTTAGTGCTATTCAATACTTATTTTGGAATTATTTAATCAATTGCTAATTGATGAAAATAATTTTGCTATGGGAAGGCCAATCTTTTACTATTGAGTTATTGTGGACAATTTCTATTCAAGTCTACAGTTTTCTTATAGAATATATATTCACAAAGAGTCTGTATTGGTATTAGGAGACAGAGTAAAAGGAGCTAGCAAATAAGAAACAGCATAGCCCACAGCTGGATAGTGGGTGGGGCAAGAACCCAGAATAGCTCCTCCTTAGTTTCTCAGACAGTAAAGAAGATGGGGGAGATGCAATTTCAGATTTGCAAAAATTCAGTCAATGTAGTTCTATAATAAAATAGAATTAGCTCATCTGATCATGTTTCCGCCCCAACAAGACCAATGTGAAGAGATAGACATTTAAAAAGTAGCTTAAAGATGTTGTGGTAGATATCTAACAAAGAGCAGGATCTCCCAAATGATCTTAATGATTAACCAAATCTGTAACAATCCCGTTATTTAGTGAGGTATATATTATTTTTTTAAAACTTTGAACTTGGTTCAATAGCTAATTAGAAGTCAGTGCAGTTGCTTCATTTTTTTTATAAATTTTATTTTTTATTTTCAAAACAAACACAACACATAAGATCTTCCTTCTTTACATATTGTAGAAAATGTATCAGTTGGTTACAAAAGGCTTTCATGCATCTCTTCCACAGTCATCAAGCATAATTCATATTAGCTCAAGTATTTTAACTCAGATATTTATACATGTTACCCTTATACCTCCATTTTTATTTGACTATAATTGTTTAAATGTCCTTCATCATAAAATATACCAAGATTTAGTACATAACCACATACTGGCATTTCATTTAATATTTCTGAAATCCTCCAATAACACTGAATCCTTGTGTCTTATTCTAGCTAAACATCCATAATATTTAATAACAAACTTTTCTATTCCTTTCCAAATCACTGTTGGCAATTTTCATCTAGTTTCTTTATACTCATACATAATATAGGTTATCATCATTATCCCTCCTTTATTTGACTATATCCTGTATCATCACATTTTCCCCCTAATAATCAAAACTTAACTGTATCTAACTTAGTTCTTTTTTATTAACTTTTGTATATAATCCAAAAAGATTTCTAATTTCCTTTCATGGGCACCACTCAATATTCATATCCAATTATTACTTATCATAACACTACACATTGTATACATTATTATCATTATCAATTATTTATTTAACTATATTTATTATCACTAAATTTCACTAAGTTTAACTAGTTTTAAGTTATATTCTTCCGTCTATCAACATGTATCTTTCCAATAACAAAACAATCTCATATCTTCTGCCATTTGTGGTACCAATCCTCTAATCATCTTCTTGATCAACTTTGTTTATAAGATCTCTCATATAATCTTGACGCCCTCTTTCTGTTTCCTTATTCAGATTGTCTTTGATTGTCAGCTGTGTTATCAATACTTTTGCTAATGGAATTTCTTTCTTTAAGTCCATAGATTCTTTAATTTTATCTTCTTCTACATCTCATCAGTGAAAATAACATTTAAAAAATAAGATAACCACTGTCCAAAACCATTCAAAATTCAATTCCGCCACTTGATTCTTCTATTCTTCAATTTAAATTGATTTTTGAGTTTTTATAGGCAGTCTCTTTTTTAAAACAATAAAAATTCCTCACCAGCTGGAAACACTTTCTCTTTCCATATCCTTCCGTTTTGGAGCTGCCCCAACTTTGTCAGCCTTGGCTGGATTTTTTGTCGCTGGCTTGAAAAACTTCTCTTGCTTTCTTCAGGGATTTTGCGGTATCCCCGAGATCAGCAAGATGTATTCTTCCTCTTCACCATCTCTTCGGGACAGTTTAGGTCCGTTTGGATCACCCAGTGGCAAAAGTGTTGGCTGTGGTCTCAGAGCATTGAGACTGCACAACCATATCATCGCGACATTGGCTCCTCCTAAGTCAGTGCAGTTGCTTCAAATGATGTGTAACATGACTACAATATAGACAAGTGTCCCATCCAACAACTTGATGGAAATGGAAACTCTGCATTCAGCATAATAATCCAAATGCAAGGGTACTGATGTGTAAACATTAGCCTAGGCTGCCTCTGCCCAAGTTGCTATAACAACAGTTACTACCCTAACCAAAGCTGATGACAGGCAATCTCTGACTGCACAGGCCACCTAGGCTTCCAATGATAATGACTTCAAACACATGCACCAAACTACTTATCACTTTCTGAAGAAGTGCAACCCCGTTTAGAATTCATAAATTCACCCACATGAGCTCTCCATGTTGTCAAGATTCAAACTGTTTACTTCACATCCCACTCCATCACTTATTCTGTTTCAGAACACATATAGTCTCTCCTGTCTAAGGAAGAAAGGAAGGGAACTGAGTATCATTGGCATATTGATTACACTTAGCCCCTGAACTCTTGAGAACCATCTCTAGCAGCTTCATTATAGATGTTAAATAATAGTGGGGACAAACCAATGATATGCAACACATTATGGATTGTTGCCAGAATGCAGACAGTTGCCAAATAACTGCTTTCTGAGATAGTAGTAGTAGAAGATTATTTTTAGTGCAGTCTGTGTAATTTACAGAGAACAGCATAACAGATGGGATGGTTATTAAGAGACCAAGCAAGATCAATAACATAACACTCCCTCTGACTCTACCTTGCAGGAAGTACACTACTTGGCTTGGCTGATTCTACCTCAAACCATGTCTGAACCTATATCAAGGCTCCTCAAGAACATCTATAGCTGCACAAATACAGTACTGCTTTTTCAAATAGTGTAATTTTTTCAAAAAAATGAAAAGGAGGGTGGGAATTTATTCTCAGGATAGCAAAAAAAAACAAAAAACCTCTGGTCCCAGAGGGCATATAAAGGAATGGGCAGATCAATGCTGCCTTCATCAGTCCATCATGCATACATCTTTTCATCTATTAAGTCAAAATGATCAGAAGTCAACACAGCATATGGTAGACCAGGCATATCCTTAGATTTCAAAACCTGAAAATCTCACATTTCAATCTTATAAACAAAAAGTACTGGACACTTTGTAGTTTATATGCAATGTACTGAAACCAACATTACAATCAATATCAATGCGAGTGATTTAGCCTTAAAGCATTTCACAAATTTGTCCCATGCCAAGGTCCCTGAACTGGATTCATTATTATAATTGCCTTCCTTCATTTTCTGCATTAACACAAAAAACTCTGGCAGGTCTGGAAGCTTCTCTGACCTTCTGAGATGTCTTTCAAGAGAAGTGCTAAAAAACTCTTACATGAACCAATATCTACGTCCATTGTTTAAATGTAATTACCTGCTTGATCTTGATGCTGCAAACAAGAAAAGACTAATTCAAACTGATCCTTTGGGTTTCTGATCTTTGTTTCTATTAGCAAAATGTCCATAGTTTTCAATGCTACAATTCTGTAAAGTTACAGGAGAATTTTATTTCAGTTATACTGCCAAATATGTATAAAGTAAATCACTCCAACAAAACAAACGTTGGTGTTCCTAAAAAAAGCCAGTGTGCTTTGTTTTTGTTTCTTCTTTAAAAACAAACAAAAAAGAGTGTCAAGGTTTTGTCCTAAGATATACAAAGCAAACAATGAAGCCTACTTAGCTTTTAAAATTAACCTAGATATTGTAGGGAGTGTAGTTTTCAACTTCTAAGCATGAAACTTAGATACAACTAAGTTTAGTGAAGAGGATGAGGCATCAGGGTAGAAACCAGGAGTTCTAGTCCTGCCTTAGGCACAAAGCCAGCTGGGGCTAGTCACTCTCTCTTAGTCCTAGGAAGGAAGCAAGGACAAATTATTTCCAGAAAACCTTGCCAAAAAAAACTATAGGGACTAGTCCAAGCATCACCAGAAGTCGACTCTGACTCAAAAGCCTGCACAAACACAAACACCTGTGCACACACAAACAAACAAAAAGCAGAAACTGCTATTTCATGGCATTACTTATGACTGAGCAACCTTTTCCTAGTCTCAGCCTGTTTGAAATAAACAGATGACAGCTTAGACACAGAACATTCCCAGTACTTGCATAGACTTTCAGGTATTTATAACAGACTGTTTTATCATTTTTGAAGACTGGAGAACCTGGAGAAGATAAAATTACGAATTTCTTGGCAGAGATGGATTTAGCTTTGAATATTTGCCTAGAGTTTAGTCTAGAAGTAAATTCTATTGCAAATTGTAATTCCATTTGATGATCTATGTATGGACTAACTCAATTCCTGCAAAATATCTAACCACAGACTATTTTTTAAAGAGTAATCTTGATGGATTGCACCGGCTGCTCTTATATCACTTCCACAGCACCTCAGTGTACCTAACTGATAAGAATAACATCAGAAAGATCACAAATAGGGAGATGTGGGATCTCGGTATATTTTCGCACCTGGAAAAAAAAAGACTGTCGGACCCCTAGTTGCTTGTTCAGATGGGAGGGAAACCTGCTGCTTTCTATGTAACCGACGCACAACGAGAACGGCACCCAAATATTCATTCTTTGCACATTGGCGAGTTTAGGATGGGAGCGAGACAAGGGCAGATCCCCGGTAACGGGCGAGCAAAGGCCTCCGCCGTCACCATCGCTCTCCTTAACTCCTTTGGTCCCGCGAAGGCTTTTCTGCCTCGCCCAAATCGCGCGCCTACTGCACTGCAGGAACAAGGGACAAACGGACTCTGGCGGGCGGCAAAGCCATCCCTTAAACCTCCCCAGGCGGGAAATAGCCGTAACGGGCTCTCCGAGAGGGAGAAGCCAAAAGAGGAAGAGGTTGCCGCGATCCCGGTCCCGTCATAAAGCAGCGTCGTCGGGGGGCTGGGAAAGACGGGAACTCGCGCGCAGCATCTCCTGCACGGGAAAACCTCCGGGTAGCGGAAGATTGCGGCGACCCGGCACTAGCGCAATCTGGGTAAACGTAGCCGGGAATCCTCCTTTGTTGAGAAAAGCGGGGCTGGCGGAGGATAAGCAAGCCCGAGAGGCGGGCAAGAGATGGAGGGGCGCAATTAATCGACCCAGCACTCGGCAGCCTCTCTCGCAATTTAAGGCGGGAAAGGTTCCAAAGGTGCCTCTGGATCCCGCCGTTGCCGCCTTTGTCTTGTGCCGGCAAAGGCTTCGCCTCCAGTAGGCTCAAGGTGACAACCCACCCACCCCTTCGGCCCATCGGGGTTCTCACCTGGCACCTGCAGACGATGTCCGCGTCCTGCGCGAGAAGATCCACCACTTTCCCCTTCCCTTCGTCGCCCCATTGTGCTCCCAGGACTACAGTGACTAGGTTGCCGGGATGCCGAGCGACGCTCCCTCCATTTGGGATGGTGGCGGCGGCGGCGGACGCGGAGCCGCTTTCAGACATGGCTCCCGCAGACGACTGTTCCCTCCTCGTTTGCAAGACACATGCGAGGAGAAAAGGAGGAAACTGCTCGGCCGGTGAAGGCGCCTTCTTCCCCGCCTTCTCATACAGAAGGTACACCGTTGCCGCATCCGACAACAGCGCTGCCCGCCGCCTATTGGTCATTCTTCGATAGCTCTCTTGTACGCGGGATCAAGAGACCCGCCTCCTCATCTGCATAACGTGAAAAGGATGCCGCTTCATGCCCATATATAGAAGAAGGGACTACGCTGCCCAGAGTGCTCCTGGGCTAACGTCGCCGCGGGTCATCCTGGGAAGCGTAGTTGCTGTTCGTAGCGCCCGAGCGTGGAAAGGAGCGAGCTGGATGGGGCTACTGGGAAGCGGTTGCACCATTTTAGGAAAACTGCTCTAGGGTAGCAAAAAAGCTGGAGTAGTTTGGTAGCATCTTTCCAAATTCGTTATTCATTTCATCAGATGCATCACTCGGCTGATGAGGGATTCTGTTGGGAAGGGAGGACAGGGTTGCTTGTGTAGGATAAAGGTTGGGTGTCAGAAAAATTACAAATGCCTTATCGGTTAACGAGTATGTTGTGAGTTCTATTCAAGACTTATTTTTTCTTTTTGAATTCCGTAATAGAGTGCCATAGGAAGTTGAAATGTAATTACTCTGTTCTTGTTCTGAGTCCTGATGCCAGATTTCATGAGTTCTTTTGTACAAAATTTATCCTAGAGAGAATCTCAAGGGGCACTGCTGGTACATACTAGTGCGTATCTCATTGGAGAAAAAGCATATGGCTGCATTCTACTGCAATCTCAAATGGACCCTTTGGGGTGGGGGTGGGGAATAAGACTTTAAGAGCACCATAATTTGTTAATAACAATATGGGGGTATTAATAGCTCTCTTTTCGAGCTAACTTGTTGCTGCTTAGCCTGTAGTTGAGCAAGGTAGGAGCTAAGAAGCGCTTAATTGATGACTATCCAATTGGTGTACTCTACAGCTTTGAACCTACATAAAGAACATAGCACTTGGACTTCACAGTGCTTTACAGCACACTCTGAGTGCTTTACAGAGCTAAACCATAAAAGACACAGTTTACTAATAGCATTAGCTTGATTCACATGACATGTAAAGCCACATTTTGGCTTAATAAACTTAATAAAAAGTAATACTTGTCAGCTACCTTTTACAGTCATATGATCACTCTCCCTTTTTGGTGAATTCCACATATTTTTACTACTTAAAGCAAAGGTGCCAATGTATTTTGGTTTTCAGATCTTGTTGAACGTGATTTCTTATCAGACATATTATCAGTGAGATAGAATGGGACTTGAAATTAAACAGTATGGAGAGTTATATATTGCCTGGGATCCTGAAAGTGTAAGAGGCTCCATTACCTGGTTGCACTATTAATTTTTTTGCTCTATCTATCTATATAAAATTTGTAACTTTTTACGGTTTTAATTGCGATATTGTTGCTCAGTCTATTGGATTGACATGGATGGCTATAGAAATTGACTAAATACAGTACTGTAATGTAGTAGCTGTTCACACTTCTGAAACTAGATAATCCTGGTAATAGATTTGTCTGTAGTAGAAAGTGCAGCTTTTAATTTGCAAATACTATTTGAAGTGATGTGCAATTACTGAGCCTATTGCACAATGTGTATGCAAATTTGAAAAAGAAAATCCAATCATGTTTCAGAAAGAAAAAAATCTACTGGTACAATATTGTATGATGTCTTTCTGATTGTTTAATCTATGGTTATTATAATATTGAAAGCCTGTGTGGGTGTGGGCTGCATGATAAACTCATGGACATTGACATCTTAACATGGAACTGACTTGGGGGGGGGCAAGTTTGGTGGGGCAGAAGAGGACAACTTGGTACTTTGTGAGGACAAAGTATAAAAACTCTTCACCCACCATTTTGCATTTTTCCTTTACAAATGATTTTTCCATGTTTGACTATTTCAATACATAGGTTTGGGGATGTAATTGCTTAAAATTGCATGTAGTACATTGTTTTAGACTAGAGTCTAACATTTAGACATGTTGGAAGAAAAATCCAGTCCGTTTCCAAGCGGGAGAAAGATGCTGGAAATAAAATGGAGGCTGGGTGCAGGAAAGAAAGTCTCTGTTTATTTTGATGTCAGAAATTTCAGTGACAGCAGCATGTTTCTTGGATGGCTGACAAACATTCTTTGGAGCTTTTTGATTTGAGATGTGTGTTCCTGTTTAAGAATGTGTCCTTTAATATTTTTATATTTTAATGGTTGTTTTTATGGGATCCTTTAGGGATTATGGCTGGCTCTACAGGCAAAAGGGGAAATGCAAATCCTAGGTGTTTATCAGAGCTAATCTTGTCAGTTCTGGCTTGCCTAATTGTATTGTTTATTTGGAATCTCTCTGCTTATGAATAGATTGGCCCAATCTTTCTGAATGGGTACAGAATCTCCATTCTAAAAGACCAGCCTTTTCAAGCTCGAGGCTGTTTGCCTATGGCAGGAAGACTGGGGCTGTGTTTCTGCCTTTGTTAAGATTTCTCTCAATTTCTCCTTTGGGGAAAATATTTTATTATTTTTAATTTAATTATATTTTTAATATTAAGAATAAATACTATTTTAATCGGGGAAGGGAGGGGACATTCCTACAGGTGGTACAATAGTGGATGATATGTTAAAAAAATTACCAAGATAGGAAATCTGTATTGCCAAAACGCGAAACTAGGTCTTTACAAAATTCTATGAAAATCTATGCCATGAATATGTCATTAAATGTAAGTATTCTAGGAGAAAAAGACAGCTCATCATATACAATGTCATATTTATAACTATAGATAAAACTGAAACTTAAAATTTTGTAACACTCCAAAAAATAACTAATCAATAATTTAAAGCCATGTTGAAGATAGAAAAATACATACATAAAAATTAGAAGAATAACTCTTTAATCTTTTTAGTTAATTGGTATATAGTATTACTGATGTGAGAAGTCTAATTTCTAAAAAAAAACTCCATAGTGATCTACATATTGAACTAGGGCTGAGGAGACCAGCTTCACGTTACTCTCAAACATGGAAGCTCACTTGGGCTAGTTGCTGTCTCAGTGCAAATTTCACAAAGCAGTTGTTGGGAACAAATAGTGTTATGCTGAAGGAAAAGGGCAATGTAATGGTAACAAACAAACATTTTAAAAATTACTAGTGTTTAATTCAGAGCACTCAGTCCTACAATAGAACTACTACATTATGGCACGTACCATATGAATTCAGTAGAGATCTTAGTTTATTTAAATCTGTCTTTTCATTTATTATTTATCAATTTGTTTATTAGATTTGATATCCCACCTTTCATTCAAGAGTCAAGGTTCCAAATATAATTGAATAATGTGAAATGGCGATAATCTACAGAATGGGAATTTGTAGACTTTTTCCATTGAATCCTCTTCTAAGCATGCAGTTCTATAGAACAAACATTTCACACATTTAGTTAAATTTGAAATGTTGATTTTGAACACATACTTAAGTATTTTTAAAAGCAGCACAATCTTTGTGTGTGTGTGATATGAAGATAATGTTGATTGTTCAAAATATTGGTGCTGTTATTTTTTATTTATTTGCAATGTATATATCAAGACAAGTTTGCAAAATTCATGAATAAAATTGTACGAGGCAGTATTTTTAGCAATAGAAATTCCTCCTGCTGAGTGATTTTGTGTGGGAAAAGTGCAGTCCATCTGGAATACAAGGGGACTCCTGGGATTATCCTTGCTAGCTTTCCTCTGTTTCCTGGAACCTTTCCATAGAATCATTAATCCTTGATTGAAGATAGAAAGAAGTTGGACTGACATTCTTTTTTGTAGCTTTCTTCACTCTCTGAAGTTCTTTTGACAGGGCAGTTGGAAGTGATCACATAAATGACTGCTGTGAGTGAGCATCAGTAGGCATTATTATACCCTTAAATATGGAGTAAAATTCCTTCCTCCTGTGTATTTGTATTGTATTCTTAATCATGCAGGGAAGAAGAGGAAAATCAAGAGAAAACAAACATAGTGCATAACAGAAAAATACATGCTGAGAAAAACCTCAAGGGGAAAATATGTATTTCTCCATTGCATGTATATGAGTGGGTAAATCAGCTTTGTTGAAATTAATGGTGGTGGATGCTTGCTCATCTAATAATGAACCATGAGGATTTTGGTATTGGTCCTGCTCCTTCTTACAACTGTGTTTCTGGCAATACAGATTTCTTCTCTTCCAGCATCTCTGATATGAAAAATATTATGGTTATAATAAATAAGAAACAGGACACAGCACATGAATTTGGCTGAAAAAAGGCAAGGGAGCATAGCACAACAGGATCAAAAAAGCAGGATTAGAATTTGTTTTCAAAATTATTCTCCTTTATGTGTAAACTGCTCAAAATAAATATAAAAAACTGCATGCAAAAAACTAAATGATGCTATCAGTTTGAAATCTGGTTTAATATTGATTATTGAGAAAAATGAAATTTCTAAATTTTAAAACATCTTTTTTGTACTTTGAGGATGAAAAATTGAACTACTTACCTCTTATTTGCTGAGATGAGACAAAAAGCATCGGACCTCATGATACAGGTAGTCCTCGACTTGTGACCACAATTGAGCCCAACATTTATGTTGCTATGTGATAATTTTGTTAAGTGAGTTTTGCTCCAATTTACGACTTTTCTTGTCACATTTGTTAACTGAATCACTGCAGTTATTAAATTAGTAACACGGTTGTCAAGTGAGTCTGGTTTTCCCATTGACTTTGCTTGTCAGAGGGTCACAAACAGTGATCACATGACCCCAGGACATTGCAACCATCATAAATCAGTTGTCAAGCATCCACATGTAAATCACTTGACCATGGAGATACTATGAAAAATGGTCATGGTCAATTAGTTAAAGATTGCATGATAAAGAGGGCTCAAAATATTGAAGAACTAATAATGTTGGATACGTGGGAAAGAATTTGGGTAAGGAATGTGAAATTCACACAAGCCCAAAACCTGAGAGAAAATTTTTACAAGATGTTCTATAGATGGTATTTAGATCCTAAAAAGTTGGCTTCTATGTATCCGAATTTACAACCCAAATGTTGGAGATGTGGTTCTCTTGATGCTACATATTTCCACATATGGTGGACTTGCCAAAAGGTTAAGGCATTTTGGATTAAAATATGGTGGATTATGCAAAATGTTCTTTAAAAAAAGATAAAGTTTACTCCTCAGTTATTTTTGTTAGGTATAATTACTGACTGTACAGCGGTAGAGATTAACTTGATTTTGCACTTGATAACTGCAGCAAGACTGTTGGTGGCGCAATACTGGAAGAAGGAAGACTTGCCTACAATTCAAGAATGGACATTGAAAGTCACAAATTTAGCCGAGATGGCTAAAATATCTGCATACCTTAAGGACCATTCAAATGAGAGATATAAACGAGACTGGAAAAAATGGATTGATTATATACAAAATAAATACGGGACTAAGAAATTCCAGATAGCTTTTGCTTAAGATCAGGAATGATTTAAATTGTTTAAAGTTAGTTTAGCAAGGAGGAGCTAAGTTCAATGTAAAGATGTTATCAATTTCTTATTCTTTTTTCCAATATATTTTAGACTGTGGTTGTTAAATATCCATACCGTGTACGGGTTCTGGGAAGTCGGGGGGGGGTTGGTTTTTTTTGGGGGGGGGGGAGGAAATTATTCCAGGCTTGATTTTAAAGTAGTATGAGGGCACATGTATATTGTCTTCTTTTATGACATGATATTGTCAGTGTAATGATATACATGTGATTATATGTCATGGAAATGAAAATAAAATATTCTAGAGAAAAATGGTCATGTCATCTTTTTCAGTACCATTGTAACTTTGCACTGTCACTAAATGAACTGTTGTAAGTCAAGGACTTCCTGTACACACTTGGCATCTAGGTTTACCATTTTGTCTGAGCAGAAGGCTTTGCAGCAGCCCATCTGTAAGTTATCACACAGTGATTTATTGATTTTATTCTTCATGAAGCAAACAAGTCAAAGCAGTACAGGGGATGGGGGCTAAAGTTCTGGCTAAAGAACAAATTTTGAATATTCAGTCACAAGGACTTGGCCTCACCTGTGATGAACATTCAACAAAAAACAGGATTTATGACATTTTCCCCACAGTAGTGGTTTTATGTGCATGTGCACTATAGTTCTCGACTCCTAATAACTGACTAGATAAGTCCCTGCAGATTTCTTGACAAGATTTTGGAAGTGGCTTGTCCTTGCCTTTTTCCTAGGGCCGAGAGAGTGACTGGTCAAGGTCACACAGCTGGCCTGGTGCCTAAAGCGGAACCAGAACTCAGAGTTTTTCTGGAGGAATTTTGCAGGATTAGCCAGGATTGGGTATTGTGATGTCCAATTGGCCTTGAGACAGAGTTAATTTGAAGCCACGCCTCTGTGCTCCTTGCTTCTGGTTCCCAGTTTCAACTCTGTCTGGCCAAAGAAAGAAAGATTGTTTTTGGTTCTGATTCTTCCAAAAACAATCCAGTGCCATCCTACAAATTCCTTCTCCCTGCCTTCTTCCCCTTGCCTCCATCTGATACCTGGAAGCCTCCCCTTGGTGTGGCTCACTCCCAGCCACTGGCAAGGGATTTAAAAGTTGCTTCTTGGGGCTTTAGAGGCAGGAGGGCATTATGGTGGCCATTTTGGGGGCTGAATTCTTGCAGGCCACATGAGCTGGGACAGAGGCTACTATGAAGCCTTGTTTTCATCCCTGCCTTCCTGGGTGACCATCTTTTTTACAGCGGCGGCAGCAGCAAGGCCCTGCAGGCCCAGATCGACGCTAGGAGGCCTGGAGTAGCGCAGCTTGCAAAAGGGGCAGGAAAGATCTACCATAGGCTGATTTCGTCATGTGGAGGCCGTGAGTGATTGGGTGAAGTTGTTTTTGGTCACTGCTGTTTCTGGTGGGCTGAGCCTGGTGGGGCCCTGACCTGGTGCCATGGCAGAGGAGAGGCCAAATTCCCCCCCCCTATTGTCCCCTGGGGAGGGGACCTCCAGTGGGGCCCAAGTGAGGCCCACAGCCTCTGTGAGACTGCAAAAAACTGCAGCAGCTGGAAAATCCTCCAAGGCCTTGCAGAAGGATGAGGAAAGGAAGCACAGGGCTCTGGAAAAGCAGGTGTCCAGGGCTGAACAGAGGGGTAGGCCTAGTTCTCCCTTGAGGTCTAGATGGCCCATTAGATCCAGGTCTCGGTCTCCTCACTAGGGGGGATTCCCCCGTGTATCTCAGGGACATTTCATCTCCCCCCCCACTCTCCATGGTGGAACAGGGCCCCTATCTAAGGGATCCTTTTCAGTGCAGGGGGGCCAGGGGGAATAGTCCCATCAGGCCATCATTGGCTCCACGGTCTGAAGGCTATGCACAAGACAAGGATTCCTTTGTTAGAGACATGGAGCAGCTTCCAGCAAGCATTCAGAGGTTAATCTCCTCTGCAATTTCACATGGAATTTCTGCTGAGTTACAGAAGGGGTCTGTGCAACCCGCAATGGATAGGAGGTCCTGGGGATGGTGCCACTGCTCAGGCCAGGCTGAGGCCTTCCCCCTTGGAGGTGCGTGGGCCTGTTTCTCCTCTGGCAAGCGAGGGTTCCATGGTGGGGAATCAGGTTCAGAAAGAGGTAGATATGTCTGATCCCTCAAAACCTGAGGCACCAGCATTCTCTGGCCTGTTTCCTCCAGATTTATTCAAATCACTATTGTGCAAAGCCAGGGCCACAGCGCAACTGGGTGAGATGGAGGGTGCCAAGTCAGGTGCCAAGGGTGGTGGTCTGGAGAAAAAGCCGGAGGATCAAGTTTACTCAGAGCCTCCTCCAGCGAAGGAAGACCTCCCTGCCCCAAAGTTGTTCCTAGAGGTAGTTAAGAAGCAATGGGAAAAGCCAGGAACATTTCCCAACCCCAGCAGCAGTGATAGGAGGTTCTTTAACATGGAATCTAGTTTCTCTGGGGCGTTGCAGGTGCCCACAGTGGACCCTCCAGTGGTGGCATTGGCGTCCATGTCAACGGTGGTGTCCGGTGATGTGGATGATTACTTGAAGGACAAGGACAAGAAGGCAGAGCTGACCCTTCATAAAACATTCCCATCTTCTGCGTAGGCCATCCAGGCAGCTGCCTCTGCGTCGTTCTTCAGCCGCACGGCTATCCTTTGGCTACAACAGATGCAGGAAAGGATTCCGCCTGAGGAGGTGCGTACTCATCAAGATCTCAACAAGCTGGTTGCTGTTGCTCAATTCTCTGCGGCCGCCACTCTGCATGCCATGAAGTATACCTTACGGGCAATGGCGCCTCAGTGACCTCCCGACGTCTTCTGTGGCTGAGGAGGTGGCAAGCGGAGAACAAGGAAAAGTGGCACCTGGCATCATCGCCTTATTCTGGGGGATCC
Organism: Thamnophis sirtalis; assembly: GCF_051295495.1. NCBI lineage: Eukaryota > Metazoa > Chordata > Lepidosauria > Squamata > Natricidae > Thamnophis > Thamnophis sirtalis. The sequence goes on along the minus strand of NW_028261386.1, from coordinate 64,940,377 downwards.
CTTTTCGGTACCCTGTTGGACCCAATTTTCGTTGAGGACAAGAATAAAAAGAAGGTCATGCCTACGCCCACAAAGAAGTTGGAGCAAAAATCTGCGCCTTACTTTCGGAAGCAGTCCTATTGTCAGTCAGATCAGGAAGCGCAGCAGAGCAGATATTTTCCGAGATCGGATAGGCACTACACCAGGGATAGGCCTAGGTTCCAACTCCAGGGGAAGAGGCCCTTTCAGGAAAGAAGGTGACCGTCCCTACCGCCGGGGCAAATAGGTCAATAGCGACCCCACACATACGCAGCAGACTTTTATATTTTGACGGAGGGACGACGCGCAGCCAGGTTTCAACAAACAACTTGGTTTATTCTGGATGACAGCGATTCAAGGAACAAAACTCGCGCCAAGGTATTTATACTAATTTTTAAACCAATCACCGGCCGGGGATGAGACAGCAACCGCTGACGTCAGTCCCTCGGCCAATCAACAGTAACGTTCGGCCGGCAACACCCTCTGGGGCTTTCAGCCAATCAGAAAGCCAGAGGGTGTTACTGGCATCATGAATATTAACCAATATTTAACACCCCTTTCCCCCAGTTCTGCGCATGCCCGAAACGGAGCATGCGTAGTCCTTAAGGTATGCTGGGCGGCGCCGGACCCGCCCAGATCTTCTCATTGCAGGGGAAGTCGTCGGCGGAGGAGGACCTCCTCGTGGTAGCTCCTCCCTGAAGGGAGTGCAGCTCCGAGGCACGCCATTTCGGGAAGGCCCAGAAGGCGGGCTCAACTGTAAAGGTAGGTTTGGCCGTGGGGGCGCGTCACTGGTCGTAGGAGGGACCCTCTGTGTAGTGTCCTCGGATTGAGCTGTTAGTTCGGCGTCCTTGTAGTTGGCGCTTGGGTAGGCAGGGCCTGGTGTGGCGAAGGCCCTTGTTTGCGGTCTCTCGGTTTGAGATCTTTGGGGTTGGTACAGGTGGGGGCCTGGTGTGGCGAAGGCCCTTAGTTGCGATCTCTCGGCTTGAGAACTTTGTGGTTGGCGCAGGTTGAGGCCTGGAGTGGCGAAGGCTTCACATTGCAACCCCGGTACTGCGGTGTTGTCACTCGGGGGTTCGCGGCCACCAGCCTGCGACGGGAGACGCCTCCTTAGTTGATCCAGGTGGCGTCTCCATTGGGATCCATCAGCCAATTGGATCCTAAAAGAACATGGGCCGGTCAGGGCAATGATAGAACCTGGCACCCATCTTGGTTCCCCCGCAAAGGACCGGGCCCACACGGAATCCCCTAACTTAAAGGACCGGGGAGGGAGAACCCCCAGATTGCTCGGCTGATCCCCTGAATAGAGCGGGTGAAGCCTATCCAGGGAAGTCCGCAGGCGCCGGCCCATCAAGAGCTCCGCGGGGCTTTTGTTGGTAGTTGGGCAGGGGGTGGAATGTTGGCTTAGCAGGTAAGCCGCCACCCTCGCCTGCCAGTCGCCCCGGTCCATGCGGCTCAGCGCCTCCTTTGCTGAGCGGACAGCCCGTTCTGCCCGGCCATTGCTGGCCGGGTGGTACGGGGCTATGGGCGCATGCCGGATCCCTTGCTCGGCCAAGAACTCCTGGAAAATGGTGGATGTGAACTGGGGCCCATTGTCCGAGACCATCACGTCCGGCAACCCATGGGTTGCGAACAGTTTCCGTAAAGCCCTGACCGTACTCTCGGCTGTGGTAGAGCCCATGAGGACTAGCTCCACCCACCGGGAGTAGGCATCCACCACAACCAGGAAGTTCTGGCCGTGGAAGGGACCAGCGAAATCGATGTGGAGGCGAGACCATGGGCCTCTCGGAGCCTCCCACTCACGAGCAGGCCCGGCAGGGGGGTTGGGCCTGGATAGTTGACAGGTCGTGCAGCGGCCTACATGGGCCGCTATCTCTGTGTCCAGCAAGGGCCACCAGACATAGCTACGGGCCAATGCCTTCATTCGTGCTATGCCCGGGTGGTCCTTGTGGAGCAGATCCAGAACTAGTGGCCGAAGCGCGGTGGGGATCAGTACCCGATCCCCCCAGATGAGACAACCCCCGTGGAGGGAGATCTCTGCCTGGCGATTTTTAAAGGGCTGGAAGCCCTCTGCCACCTTGTCTGTTGGCCATCCCCTCAAAACCCAGGAAGAGACCTGGGAGAGGATCGGATCGGCCTTCATGTGGGCCGCCACGTCTGCGGCGGAGAGTGGGAAACCGGAGGCGGCAATGGAGAGGACCGAGAGAGATGGGACGGGAGCGGTGTCCGTCTCCGGTAGTGGGCAACGGCTGAGGGCATCGGCATGCCCCAGCTGTTTGCCCGGACGGTAGAGCAACGTATAAGAATACGCTGCGAGGAACTCCGTCCAGCGAGTCATGCGGGGGGATAGAATGGTGGGGGTCGGCTTGTCACCCGCCAAAAGCCCAAGGAGTGGCTTATGGTCGGTGACAAGAGTAAAGTGCCGACCATAGAGGTAGTCGTGGAACCTCTTAATCCCGGACACTGCAGCCAGAGCCTCCTTGTCGATCTGACTGTAGTTGCGCTCCGCCGAGGAGAGTGTCCGGGAATAAAAGGCCACAGGGGCTTCTGAGCCATTCGGGAGGATATGGCTCAGGACCGCCCCTACACCAAAAGGGGAGGCGTCACACGCCAACGTCAGAGGCAGCCCATCATGATACTGAATGAGGACTGCCGATGACGTCAGTGTCTCTTTGACAGCCGCGAACGCATGCGCTTCGCGGCTCCCCCAGCGCCAGGCCGCGGATCGGTCGAGCAACCGATGCAGCGGCTCGGCTAGTGACGCCTTGTGAGGAATAAAGGGGGCGTAGAAATTGAGCAGCCCTAGGAACGCCTGTAGCTCCGCCCTGGAGGTGGGAGCAGGGGCGTTCTTAATGGCGGCAATTTTAGATGGTGTAGGGTGAATGCCTTGGGCGTCTATTAAGAAGCCCAAGAATTCTACCCTAGGGACAGCAAATGAGCATTTGCTGCTTTTTAATTTCAATCCCGCGCCCCTGAAACGACAGAGGACCTTCCGTAATATTTCGATGAGTTCTGAGCGGCTTGTTGCAGCGATCAGAACATCATCGAAATATGGAACTACCCCCGGTAGTCCATGGAGCAGGCGCTCCATGAGGCTCTGGAAGATCCCCGGGGCGACGGACACACCGAATTGTAGGCGGCGACAACGGAAAGCCCCACGATGGGTGACGATGGTCTGGGCAGCCGCCGCATCGTCATCCACCGGGAGCTGTTGATAGGCCTGCGCCATATCCAGTTTGGCAAATATGCAACCCTGCCCCAAGGAGTGGAGCAGGTGTTGCACAACAGGGACTGGATAGGGGTTTGCCTGAAGGGCCAAGTTGATCGTCGACTTGTAGTCGGCGCAGATTCTCACCGAGCCATCCGGTTTGACCGGGAGGACTATGGGTGTCTCCCATGGAGCATGATCAACTGGCTCGATGACACCCTGCGCCAACAATTTGTCAAGTTCGGCGTCAACCTTAGCCCTTAAGGCAAAAGGCACCCTGCGGGCTTTCAGCCTAATGGGAGCAATCTGAGGATCCAAACTAAGGGAGATGGGGGTTCCCTTGTAGCACCCGAGCTGTCCATCAAAAACATCAGAGAACTCCTGTAGGACGTCCTCAATAGAAGAGGACTTTACCCGGTGCACCCCCCCAATGGACAACCCCAGTGCCGGAAACCAGTCAAGGCCAAGAAGGGCCGGCAGGGCATTCTTTACAATGATGATTGGCAGCTCCCCCGTAAACTCGCCATACTTGACAGGAATAGGAAAAGATCCCAGGACAGGAATCAATTTTCCCTGGTAGTCCCTTAAGAGCACACGGGATGGGGCTAACTTAGTTTGGGAAACTGTAGGGCAGAGGTGGGAGAACATGTCCCAGGACAATAATGAACGGGAGGAACCAGAGTCCACCTCCATTTGGCATGGCTGACCTGCCAGGTGGACATTGGCTGTAATTTTGCGGGATCCTGAGGAGGCCTGATTGATGGAACTCTCCACTTCCCGTGGTTCAGTCACATTGTGGCAGTCGTCTCCTCTGCGAGTTGGTTTCGGTGGCTGGCGGCGCGGCTGCGACTTGGGTCTCTCATTTGCTTGGAAGAAGGCAGGGGCCGGCAAGGATGCTCGGCAGACTTGGGCAATGTGCCCCTGCCTCTGACAACGGCGGCAGATTGCGTTTCTGAATTGACAGGTTTGGCGGTCGTGGCGGCCTCCGCAACTAGGGCAAAATGCCTTGGAGTTTTGCGGTGCGGCTGCTGAAAGAGCAGGTTGTCTCCGCCGCGGTTGGGCACGGACTTGGCCGACGTTGTCGGGCTCCAGGACCTCAGATGGTGTAAGGTCATCATAGTCAATGTCATGTACTTGTGAGGCCGGTGGAGTGAACGGAACGTGCCCTGGAGTTTGGGATGACAGTTGTAGCCGCTCCAAATCTGCTGTTGATTGCTCAGAGAGCTCAGCTGCTCTGGCGATCTCCACTGCCTGGAGTAGTGTAATATCGTGATGATGGAACATGCGGCTTCTTAAATGTACATCCCGCACTCCGCACACGAATTGCTCGACTAAATTTTCTTCGAGGTTTGAGAAATCGCACTGGGACGCCACAGTGCGCAGGGCTTCTAAAAACTGATTAATCGACTCTCCCGGCTTTTGTACTCTTCTCCGGAACGCGAAACTGCGGGCAATTTTGGAGGGCGTCGGGGCATAGTGCCCCTTCAATTTCGCCATTAAGTTGTCCCAGCCTAACTTATATGCCGGTCTGGGAGCAGCCATAGCTCTGGCTGAGGCGAACATAGAGGGTTCGCAGCATGATAAAAAGAAGCTGCACTTCTCCTCATCTGTTTGAGCCTGGTTTTTGGTAGCAATTAGATAAGTTTCAAACCGCTCCATGAATCCTTCCCAGGATTCGCCGGCGGAGCCGAAAGGAGCGAAAGGCGGCAAAGAATTCATGTTGATTAAGAGTTCGGCAGGCTGAAGAGTGAGGAGCTGAGGGGAGGAGGTCGTGACAGGAAAATTTTTTCCTCAGCGTTCGGTGCCGGCGCGAGTAGCAACTTGTGGCAGCTAGCTGATAGAACCTCTCTCTCTCTCTAACCTAGGCTTGCGTGGAATCGCCAAATCCCATCCTCGTCGCCAGTTTTATATTTTGACGGAGGGACGACGCGCAGCCAGGTTTCAACAAACAACTTGGTTTATTCTGGATGACAGCGATTCAAGGAACAAAACTCGCGCCAAGGTATTTATACTAATTTTTAAACCAATCACCGGCCGGGGATGAGACAGCAACCGCTGACGTCAGTCCCTCGGCCAATCAACAGTAACGTTCGGCCGGCAACACCCTCTGGGGCTTTCAGCCAATCAGAAAGCCAGAGGGTGTTACTGGCATCATGAATATTAACCAATATTTAACACAGACTGCTTCTGTTTGGCGATACCTGGGCTGAGATTACCACTGACACCTGGGTTCTGAATACCATCGAATTTGGCCTGTGCCTAGAGTTTCTCTCCATTCCGCCGAACCACTTTTGGACGTTTTCGGTCGCCAAGAGTAAAGATAAACGCTCTCTCATGGCAGGTGATCTGACATGAGATTAGGGTGGTGGAACTGGTTCCACCGGACCAAGTGGGGTCAGAGTTTCTATTCCAACCTCTTTGTCATTCTGAAGAGTTCAGGGAGATGGAGGGGGATTCTGGATCTTAAACTGCTAAATTTTCACTTAGTCTATAGAAGATTCAAGATGGCATCATTTAAATCCATCTTGGCGGGGGTCAGGCGCAATGACTTCATGGCCTCCATCGACTTGACAGAGGCTTACCTCCATATCCCCATCTTCCCTGGCCATCGTAAATATCTCAGGTTCTCCTATTTAGGTAGCCACTACCAGTATAGGGCCTTACCGTTTGGCTTGGCATCTGCACCTCAGACCTTCACTAAGGTCCTAGCTGCAGTGGCGGCTTACTTCTGTGAGCGCTCTGTCAGGGTCCAATGCTATCTCGATGACATTTTAGTCCAAGCAGCATCGTTTGAGCGGGCGAGGGAGGATCTTTCATTGGTGGTATTCACACTACAGCAGTTAGGTTTTTGGTTAACCTAGATAAGAGTTCCCTCATTCTCGCCACCAGGATTCCTCACCTGGGGACCATCATAGATTTTAAGCTGGGGAAGGTGTTCCTGTCCCACGACCGTAAAGTTAGTTTGTTAGCCTTAGTTAGACAAGTTAGAAGTCAATGTTTTGTTCTTGTAATGGTGTTCTCCAGCTTGTTAGGGAAATTCATTTCTTGCATAGATGTGGTGCCTTGGGTTCGTCTACACGCTAGGCTACTCCAGTAGTGTCTCCTGCCACATCAGAGGTCAAACTCCAGCAATTCCAAGAAAAAGGTTCCAGTGACACCACAAGTGCGGCTGTCATTGAGGTGGTGGCTCTCCCCAGCGCTACACGAGGGCTGCAAGTTCAGGGAGCCAGAGCACCTCATCCTGACAATGGACGCCAGCTTGTATGGGTGGAGAGCTCTCTTGGAGTCCTGGATGGTGCAAGGCCGTTGGACCTGGTTGGACCTCCAACATAATATAAATTGGCTGGAACTGCAAACGATTCACTTGGCATTGCGGCACTTCAAGGACCATGTTCGGGATCAAGATGTCTTGGTGCTGACTGACAACGTGGCGGCGAAGGCCCACATCAACCGACAGGGTGGCACACACTCCAGGGCTCTTTGAACTAAGGCGATAGTACTTGGCGCCTGGGCAGAGAGGCATCTTCAATTGCTCAGGGCGAAGCACATCACAGGAGTGAACAACCATCAAGCCGACTGGCTCAGTCGGGCCACGGTCGATCACGGGGAGTGGAGCCTTTCTCCGAAACTGTTCCAGGCCATCTGCTCCAGGTTCAGCCATCCAGAGATGGACCTGTTTGCCACACCACAGAATGCTCAGGTGGATCGATTCTTCTCTCGGTTCCCAGCTCGGGGGATGGAGGGAGTCAACGCGCTTCGGATTCCATGGCCAGAGGGTCTGCTCTACGCCTTCCCTCCTCCCCTTCCACTTCTCCCTGGGGTAGTTCGGAAAGTGGAATCAGAGAAGACGGAGCTCATCTTAGTGGCACCCTACTGGCTGTCCTGGGCGTGGGTCGCGGATCTAATGTGCCTGTCAGTTTCACACCCATGGAGGATCCCGGGGAGGGATGTGGACCTCAGACAGGGGAACCTGGTGCATCCTGAGCCATAGTGGCTGCAGCTAGCCATGTGGAGATTGACAGGAGCGCCTAAGGGCCACCCAGCTTTCCCGGGGGGTGATCTCCACAATCGAAGCTTCACGCAATGGTTCCACCACTAGGATTTATGATTCCACCTGGCGGGTCTTTGCAGAGTGGTGCTGGGTCTCGGGAGCGAATTCTCACGAGGCTTTGGTACTGCAAGTCTTGGAGTTCCTCCAAGATGGATTGGATAAGGGGCTCTTACATGGCACCCTCAGGAGACAGGTGGCAGTCCTCTCCACGATTATTCAGGGAGAGGGGCTCCTTCCACTTTCCCAGGTCCCTTTAATTAAGAGGTTTTTGAAGGGTGCGGGGAATCTCCATCCCCCAGTTGTCCACAGGTTTCCGACATGGAGCCTCACTACGGTTCTCCAAGCAATGACAGGAGCACCAATTGAACCTCTGAGGACGGTTGACCTGAAGTTCGTAACCCTTAAGGTAGTGTGCCTTGTGGCGGTCACCTCAGCCCATCGCATCTCCGAACTGAGGGCGTTGTCCTCCAGGTCGGATCTTTGTATATTCCACAATAATCGGGTCATCCTGCGACTGGATCCAACCTTTATTCCCAAGGTTAATTCCCTTTTCCACAGATCACAGGAGGTGGTATTACTGTTTTTTTGTCCAGACCTGTCTCATGATAGGGAGCACCTTTGGCACCAGCTGGATGTCAGGCATGTCTTGCGCATTTACCTGAGGCGCACGGAGGGCCTCAGGAAGTCTGAGGTGCTCTTTGTTTCCTTTTATCCGTCTTCCCTGGGGAAGAGGGTGTCCTCCTCGTCTATAGGGAGGTGGATCAAACTGGCCATCGCATTGGCCTATGAGGTTCAGGACCTTCCGGTGCCCCAGGGCATCACAGCACACTCCACCTATAGTGCGGTTTTAAACCTCTTAAAACAACAGTTCAGGTAAGACCAACTGTCATTCTCAGTTTCTAGCCTGGTGCCTTAACCATTACACCAAACTCCCTCTCTAAGGGAGTGGTAGCCACCTGTTTAGGCTATGGCTCGTTTGACATTTTGAGAGCATGTGGCATGTCCAGAAACAAAATCTCAAGAGCAACCTAGGGCTCTAGGATCTTCTCTGCCATTCCAGGGGGTATCTGTACGGTCTAATGACATTATTAGAATTAAATATGGTTATGGAAATCAAGGCTTTGCAACATGCCAGTTTCCAATGAATGTTTTTACTAAAAAAAAACAACAAAAAAAAAACAGGTAGGACATACAAGAATTAAAGTTATTGTCTTATTTATCTACTGCCCCTAAATCTCTTTCTTCCTCAAATCAAAGCTAGACTATATATAACTCCCCTCCAATTTTTATCCCCAATGGTCCAAGTTAGATTGTATTATAGCAGAATGAAGCAATCCGGTTCCCTATACCCTTTTTGTTATATTCAAGGACCATAAGAGATGTATCTGATGATGTGACACGACCAAATGGATGGGGGCAAATTTTTTGACATTTTCAGGAGTTACAGTTAAGAAATACAAGATATATATATTGTATTTCCAATCCACCCTTAAAATTGGTTGACTATTTGTTCTGCTTATTGCAGCAAATGGGTATTGTATCTGCAAGGAAAACTGTTACTGAATAGATGCTATTAGACAATCGCCCTTAATAAAAGCATTTTTAATATACTGACAATATCCCATGCAGGAAGACTCTTCAGCATTCTTTTATTTGTGCAGGTTGCTATATAGATTTGGCTTTTCTTAGACTTTGCGGGGGGGGGGGGGGAAGTATCTACCTTTTGAGCACTAACATAATCTTGGAGACTAGAGACAAGTTTAACTTCAGGTATATATGTGGACGAATAAGAAAGCATTGGACCTGAAGACACAGATAAGCATCCAAGTGCTTCAAGAACCCACTAAAAGCATGCAAACGGCCAGCTGTCTGCAAGGAATATAAATCCTTCCATTCCCCACCATCCAGTCAGAGCTGAAGAAGCTTCTTGAATGAGAAGCAAAATGTCTCCAAAGAAAAAACAAAAAGACCAGTTGCCTCCTGAAAAAGCACCTTTGGGACAACCATGATTTGGATGACTGAGAATCTATACAGACTATTGGACCCCACAGTGCAAGAATTGGCATTTATGTGTACTATTTTGCCTGAAGCCAGTAAGGCTTCTCAGCAGCTTGGCTGTAAGTTGTTGTCCAGTTTATAGTACATGACTGTAATTGCTACTTTCTGAAAAACAGTCAGCTTGAGCACTACTGGGTTAGGGAATAACACTATCCTATTGAAGGCATTGTCTGTAGTTTGATCAAAAGCTGGAATCCTTAATACTCTAAATCCAAATCAGCCCTAATAGTGGGCCTTTTCTATCGGACAGGCATTTTGGAGAACCCATACTGTATATAAAGTCCTAACTGAAACCAGTGATCCAAGGATATTCCTGGTCCTAAACCACCAAATTATATGAAGGCTATGGCAGCAAAGCACCTGGTGACACCCTCTATATTTGCTTTTCCCTCTATTTTTGCGTGGACTGAACACACATCATCTGGGCAGAGGAGAGGCAGAAATTGCAAAATAAAGTCGCTAATAGTGTTGATCTCAGTTTAGGGGAATAATAAAAGAAGGGACGCACAGTGACAAATGCTTCAGCCTGCAGTCAGGCAGAGAGCTAACATAATCCAGATGTACAGTATATGTAATTTAGTAAATATTTCTATTACAACATTTTTTTCTAAACATAACGTTTTTCTTGCCTAGGTATTACTTGATATCTCATTCCTGAGCATGAGCTAACATGGCTCATAGATAACATTTCTATTTCAGGACATTTTCCAACAAAGTTTGTAGTGGTTTATTATAATACTATAACTATATATTTCAACTTATCTTTGAATGTTGAATGATGTAATATTTCTTAAGCATGTAGAACAGGGATGTGGGAAATTTGCATTCATTAGGAGCTCACATGAGAGGATATGGTTCCTACGCATAAGGAATTTGCTTAATAGAAAACCAACAGAACAGAATTAAAAAGAAATTGCATTAAAAAGAAAAATGCTCACAATATACAGTAGCTCTTGAATGAAGAACAGAGCCAAATGAAGATATTCATCTCAGTGCTAACAAATATTTCTTATCTTTGAAGAAATTTATGGGACATTTTAAAAAGAGGTAGGCAAGCAAGAGTCAGAGAAAGAAAAGTTATCTTTTGTTTCTTAAGCACAGACTCCTTTAACCAAAATAGGCCAGATAAAAAATAGCCACAGGGACAGAGTATGAAAGGCCTGCCTTATCTCTTCCTCAGCAGCTGCCCTGGGGGGGTGGGGAGGGGGGGACAAAACAGCTCATAAGTGCAAAGAGATTATGCCACAAGGAGGTGGCATGTTTTTTTTTATGTTTTTCCATTTCAAGAAGATTTCATTACATCTCTGTACTTTTGAATGTGGGATCATTCAAAATATATATGTTGAGATTAAAATATAAGATTAAATCCACAGAAATATAAGAATTATCAACTCTCTGTGTAACCCCTCCCTTTCCTGAATAATTTGAATCCTTGCTTTTCCAGATAACAAGCTTAGATGCCCCCAAACAGGTTTATAAAATCATTCTATGGTATTGAGAAGGAAGTAAGCTATTAGCTTTTAAACTTAAACTAATCAGCCAATATGTCACTAGGATATCTATGGAAAAACAATTTCCAGAGCCATAAGCCATCAAGCCTTTTTTTAAAAAGGAGTCTAAAATGAATTCAGATAATGAGGTTCATGCTTCCACAAAATGTGAGTTACCACAGATCAAGGGAAATATTTTAGCCTTACATTTATTTTTCTTTCAAAAATAATGGAGGCAATTAATTCTATGAAATTGAGACAGGTTCTTGGCCCTAATAGTCAGGGATAAAATATGTCTATCTATTTATTGTAGAGTTGGTTTTCCCTGAAAGTTTATAATCTGTTTATATGTATCTTATTTAGCCCTTGATAAAGGTACTAGTCCAGGCAGTCAAAAGGAGTCAATCTATGAAGGCACACACAAAATCACCAGTGATTATAAATGGCATGTCTTCTCTTTTTAAGTATTTATGACATATGGAGGCATTCTGTTCGTTTGTTCATTTTGTTGTTAAAACTTCCTGCTCGTGATTGCATTTAGAAATTCTGAAAGTACTTAAAGTACTTTAGTAAGATAGAGTGGCTTACATGCTGTATGCATACTGTCTGCAAATTATGCCTTACTTATCATAGGAATGCCTATCACCCATAATATTGTTTCCTTGTTTAAAAGTTTATAAATCTTGAATGGTGATGTGGAAAGATAAATTGATACATTTTATTACAAGTAGTCCTCAAGTTACTACTACATTGAGCCCAAAATTTCCATTGCTAAGCAATACAATTAAGCGAGTTTTGCCCCATTTTATGACCTTTCTTGCCACAGTTGAGTAAATCCCTACAGTTGTTAAGTTAGTAACACAATTGTCAAGCAAATCTTGTTTTCTCATTGACTTTACTTGTCAGAAGGTTGCAAAAGGTGATCACATGACCTGGGGACTGCAATAGTCATGGTGATTTCTTTTCAGGGTTGTTTTATTTTTGGAGGTTTTTTGTCATTTTTTAGCCAGATGCTTCTCTTACCACAGCATATGATGTCAGCATTTCATCTCTGATCCACAAACACAGAGATACTAACTAACCTCTGTTTTCCAACCAACCAACCACAACCATCCACAAAAGGAGGAATGCATCCTCTTCAGAACAGAACCTCCAATACCAGGCAGTCAAATGAAATACCATGGTAGGTGATATTAAAGGCTGATGAAATGTGTAGCAGAATCAAAAGGAGTGTACTTCCCTATGGGACGGCTATGTTCTATCTATCAGATTCCAGAAAAGGTCCAATAGGTGTTAGTCAAAGAGGTAGATTGTAGTAAATGGAAGTGATTGAACTCTCTGACAGTGAATGACGTACCTCTATTGTCAGCACCAAAATCAAACTGAAATGCAGTTCTGTGCAAACATGCAACAAAATCAAAAATGTTATCGAAATGTGATGGATGTGAATGTGCAATAAATAAAATCAAGTTAACTGCTAAATGGGATAGCTATTCAATGCCTCCTATATGTATTTATTTATAATTTGTATAGCCTATTTCCTATTTATTAATATATTATAATTAATATAATATAGCATATGTTTTATATAATTAATACTTCTAATTATTTTTGTAGTAACAAAGAATGTTTGAAAAAGTGAATGCAGACTCTGGTGCACTGTGATTAGGGCTAGTTGAAAGCCCATTAAAAAAAAGTTAAGAGGTTTCTATTGTTTGTGATCTGCCATTTGTTCTTCATTGTTTGAAGTGAGGGTGTCTCTCCCATTTGCCTTAGCTTTAACCATGCTCAAGCCCTTGCTCCTTCAGACTCCACAACAGGGTTTCCCAACCTTTGCAACTTTAACACAGGTGGGCGTCAGCTTCCAGAATTCCCCAGCAGGATATGAATCCCCCTGCCCCCACTTTCAGGGCTTTTGCAATATTTTTACACACTGTACTTATATACAGTGCTATTTTCTTCTAAACTATGTGGCGCTCCTGGTACATTTCAGAGGCTTATCCAGAAAATAGTCTGGCAAAGCAAAATGGTATGAGTTCTACTTATTCTAATTTTTGGTTGTTGTAGCCCAGAATGGGAAGAACACATAAGACATTTAGGCACCGTATGCATCAAAATGCATGAAACTGTACCCAGAATCAACCTAACTAAAGGTCATTTGTGATACTGAAAATTAAACTACCTAGAAACGGTAGTGGGAAATGGAAGATTAAATCTGAATCAGAGAAGCTGAATGCCATCCAGCATTCCTCTCTCCCAAAGTAAGCTATTTTCTAGATGAACTGCATATTTCAGCCAGTTTGTACTGCATTATTCCACTTGGACTCAGATCCCGATTTGAAAACAGGAGCCAGACAGAGAGGAATAGTTTTTTCCCCTCCCTCATGCCATCTCTGCTGAACACCTAATTTTCAAGTGCTATCTAATGTCTACATGTATTTTCCCATGTAGTGTGGGTGTAATATTTTATTTACCCTTATTATCATCTTTACTTTTGTTGGTACTATTATTATGATAGCAATAGCCCTTAGACTTATGTACAGCTTCACAGAGCTTTACAGCCCTGTGTAATTGGTTTACAGAGTCAGCATATTGCCCCCAACAATCTGGGACCTCATTTTACTGACCTTGGAAAGATGGAAGGCTGAGACCATCTTGAGCAGGTGAGAACTGAACTGCTGAACTATTATGATGATGATTATGATGATGATCCTTACTCTGAAGCTTTGCATGTATACTAAGAACTTCTGCACTGGAGACAAATTACTTGTATGTCTAATCACACTTGGTCAAATAAAGTATTCAATTCAATAAAGGGCATTCCAAGACTGTAAAGATGTCCTTGTTTCAGCAGCAATACTTACCACTGCTATAAAATGACAAGGGTTATTAGGATGTAAGCAGCTATCCCAAAGGACAAGGGCACGGTAAGCAACAGCAAGCTTTCTTACAAACTTGCATTGAGCTCAGCAGGAACTCTGCTTGAAGATAACCACTAACCAAGTAACTTGGCAACAGTTGGGCCTCACATTAATATTTTAAAAGCCAGAAAATATTACTGTAAATAAACCAAAGGTCAAGAGTGTGGTTACCTGATCTAGCTGGCTAATTGTAATTGAGATGGTAACATTATCCCTATCCAGAGTGAACTATACTAATACAGTATAGTGGGAGGGAAAGGAGCTTAAAGGCCTGCATTGGGGAACTCTTGAAACCTACATTAGAAAACTGAAAAACTTTTCACTTACAGCATTTATATGATTCCAGAAATTCTCAGACTGGCTTCATTCCCAAGACTCAAAGGAGAGTGGAGTTTACAAATTTGCATTGCACTTCAATGGGAGAATGCCTGATGGGTGCCACAGAGGCAAAATCTCATCCTCCTTGTTCCCAATGATCACACTTCTGACACTAAATTGTAGAGAGAGAGAAATAGTTCATTTAAATTGGAGACCAATGCACAATTCTATTGAAGCACAAATTGGTTTGTTTCAGTTCGGTACAGAAGCAAAAGATAAACCCAGTGTGGAAGCAAACCTTCCCTCTATACATATATGAGATTGGAGCAAGGCTTTTGATTAGAATTTCAGTGTTTCTCAACCCTGTCAACTTTAAGATGTATTGAGTTCAATTCCCATAATTCCCCAGCTAGCATGCATCCACACATTTTAAAGAGCTTAAACATTGGAATAAATGCAGCACATCCTATGTTTAGTGAGGTCAGTGAAGTAGTTAGAGTAGAATTATGAAGTAAAGGGGAAGTGTTACTAAGACAATGGCACTTCTGACAAAAACAAAAACAAAAAGACAGTGTTTTAGGAACATAAATTTCTTTCTAAAGTGTTACTTTATCTTATTCTGTCTTTGTTCCCAGAGCCTACGTTCATTTCTCAGTATATGTTCTCAGTTTATCAGCATTTCTGGACCTATTAAATGTTACATGCGTGGTAGTTTAAAAGGCCACAGTGGCAGAACATCATGAAATTATGTGAAGGACATGCTATAGAGAAAGTGATCACATGAGTTGAAACAAGGTGTTTCCCTATTTGCATCTAACCATGGTATAAACATGCCCTGATAAAATCTGCCTGCCACTGTCTTCATCTTGTTGAGGATTAATAAAATCCTCCACTTACGACCGGGAGGCCAGCAACAGTCTATGCTGAGCCCTGATTGGCTGAGGCGCAGCATAGACTGTTGCTAGCCTGCCGAGCCATTCTGATTGGCCAGGGTACTGCGTCAGCAATTGCTGGACGCTACCCGGCCTCCCATTGGTTACCCGTTAAACAAAGTCCGTATAAATACCTTGGCGCGGAAATTGATGTTTTGAATCGCTGTCAGCTCCTGTTTGTTTCCAATAAATCTGTTCTTGTTGAAGTCCCGGCTCTCGCGTTGTTCCTGCCTCGATCTCTTAAACTGGCGACGAGGGTGGGATCCAGCGATTCCCGGAGCAGAGCCTAGGACAGAGTGAGAAGAAATTCAGCCAGCCGCTCAAGCCGCGTCAAACCGCCGGTGCGCCGAACACTGAAATTTTTTTTCTCCGCTCCCTATCTACTCTCGCTTGAACCGTTAAATGGAAGATATATTGCATTAGATTTAATCTTAGAAGGGAAAAAGACGTTACTTTTGGGAATTTATGCTCCTAATCAACAACAAGATGGATTTTATAGAAATCTCCATGCTAAATTAGTACAGTGGGACTTTGAGTCTTGTATATTATTGGGTGACTGGAATGGCGTGATCGACACCAAAAGAGATAAGAAGACAGCTCGCCCGAACACCAAATTTCGAGCTAAGTTACCCAAATCCTTTTTTGACATGCTGGACGACTTTGAATTGCGAGACGCTTGGCGCGAGAGGCATGCAGAAGAATATGACTTTACCTTTTTTTCCAACAGACATCAATCTCTTTCAAGGATTGATTTTATACTAATTACAAATGATTTACTTTCTAGGGTGAAGAAGACAAAGATTATGGCAAGAGTTCTTTCAGATCATAATCCAGTCTGGATGGAATTGGGAAGGGTAGCCCAGGCAAGAAGGTCCTGGAGGTTGAATGAAAACTTATTTAGATATGAAAAGTATGTTAATGATTGTAAAAAATTGCTATCGGAATATTTTGTTCTCAATATGAATAAGGGTACATCTTTGGAATATGTATGGGATGCAAGCAAAGCGTATATGAGAGGAGTATTAATCAATATAAACAAAATACATAGACACAAACAAGGGCAAAAACGAAAAGAATTGGAAGAGGAAATTAAAGGGAAAGAGTCAGAATTAACATTGAATCCAGGAGATACAAAGATTAGGGAAACAATTGCTATATTAAAATCTCAGTTTGATATGCTGATCTCTGACCAGGTAGCTACTAGTTTATTATATGCTAAACATAATACTTTCTGCAATGCAAATAAACCCGGTAGGTGGTTGGCTTATCAGATTAGAAAAAAAAGGAAAGCTCGAAATGTATCCAAATTGTGTTACAGAGGGAAGGAAGTGTTTCAACAGGAAGAGATTCAAAAGGTATTTCGGGAATTTTTTACAGAGTTGTATAAAGGGGATAAAATTAAGGACGGAGATATAGACAAATACCTAGATAAAGAGAAAATCCCCCTAGTTAGAGAAGAACATAGGCATAAGCTGAATCAACCTATAACCTCTGGGGAAATTTTGCAGGCAATTAAACAATTAAAGTTAGGGAAAGCACCAGGCACAGATGGTTTAACAGCTGTTTATTATAAAAATTTACAGTTAGAAATGGTAGAACCCCTCAGAGAACTATTCAATAAAATTCAATCGGGAGGGAAAGTGCCTCCTTCGTGGAAGACTGCGTTCATATCGTTGATACCCAAAGAAGACCAAGACCTTACCCAACCAAAAAATTACAGACCTATTTCATTACTCAATGTAGATTATAAAATTTTTACTAAAATATTAGCAAATAGGCTAATGGGGGTAATTCAACAACTGATACATACCGATCAAACTGGTTTTATACAGGGCAGACAGATGAAGAACAACGTTAGATTAATTATCAACGCTTTAGAATACCTGGGAAAGAATAATCAAATCCCGGCCGCATTCATATTTTTGGATGCGGAGAAAGCCTTTGATCGAGTTAATTGGCAATTCCTGCTGAAGACATTGCAAAAAATGCAGATAGGAGATGGCTTTTTACGGTCAATTGGTGCAATATATCAGCAGCAAACAGCCCAGATCATTGTCAATGGAAGTCTGACAGACTCCTTTCAAATTGAAAAAGGTACAAGACAGGGCTGTCCTCTGTCCCCATTATTGTTTATTATAACTTTGGAAATACTGTTGAATAAGATACGGGGCTTGGGCGGTCTAAAAGGGATTAAAATTAGACAGCAAGAATATAGAGTCCGTGCATTTGCGGATGATCTGGTTATAATATTGGAACAACCGCAGGAATCTAGTAGGGTATTATTGAATACGATCAATCAATATGGTCAAGTCTCGGGATTTAAAATAAATCTAGGAAAAACCAAAATAATAGCTATAAATATGACTATCAAACAGAAGGAAGAACTGGGGGCGATGCTAAGATGTGAGGTAGTTAAAAAAGTTAAATATCTTGGAGTTAATATTTTAATCTCAAATGGGAAATTATACAAGTATAATTATGAACCACTTTGGCATAGTACACAGTTGGAGTTGAAAAGGTGGGAAAAACTGCATTTGTCCTTGCTGGGTAGAATAGCGGCAGTAAAAATGAACATTTTACCAAAATTTTTATTTCTTTTTCAAATGTTACCAATACTTAAAAGAGATGCGAATCTTTTAGAATGGCAGAAGGGTATCAATAAATTTGTGTGGGCAGGAAAGAAGCCGAGGGTAAAGATGAAAATAATGCAAGATGCACGTGAAAGAGGAGGATTGAAATTACCTAACTTAAAATTATACTATGACGCAGTGGCATTATCTGCAATTAGTGACTGGATTCATCTAACTAATGACAGAATTTTGAATATCGAGGGATATGATTTGTTATATGGTTGGCATGCTTACTTGTTATTTAACAAAAAAATGGATAAGAAATTTAAAAACCACATCTTAAGAAATGCTTTATTGCAGGTTTGGAAAAAATATCAACATAAATTAAATGATAAAGTGCCCATGTGGGCAATTCCTAGACATGCAATTGAAAATATGAATGTAGAACAAAAACACGATAGAACCACCTATAGACAACTTCTTATCTCAGAAAGAGGGGTGATGCAACTAAAATCTTTAGAGGTACTTAAAGAAGAGAAGGTAGTTCAAACGTGGTTTCAGTATGGTCAATTACAGGCTAGGTGGAAAACAGATAAAAAAATTGGCTTTGTAAAAGTTGAGGATAATTTGTTTAAACAAATAAGAGATCAAAGCTCAATGCATATAAAGAGGATATATAATGTACTAATACAGATGGATTCTGAAACGGAACTGATTAAGGATTGTATGATAAAATGGGCTCAGAATATCGAGGAACCAATAATGCTTGAAACATGGGAAAGAATCTGGGTAAGAAATGTAAAATTTATACAAGCACAAAACTTGAGAGAAAATTTTTATAAGATGTTTTATAGATGGCACCTAGATCCTAAAAAGCTTGCCTCTATGTATCCAAATGTTCAACCTAAATGTTGGAGATGTGGTTCTTGTGATGCTACATATTTTCATATATGGTGGACATGTCGTAATGTCAAGGCATTTTGGATAAAAATATGGTGGATCCTGCAAAACATCTTTAAAAGAAGGATAAAATTTACCCCCCAGTTGTTTTTACTGGGTATATGTATTGACTTTACAGCAGCAGAGACTAATTTGGTTCTGTATTTAATAACGGCAGCAAGACTCTTGGTGGCGCAGTATTGGAAGAAGAAAGATTTACCTACAATTCAAGAATGGACTTTGAAAGTTATGAACTTAGCCGAAATGGCCAAAATCTCAGCATATCTCAAAGAACATTCAAAGGAGAGATATAAACGAGACTGGAAAAAATGGATTGATTACATAAAAAGTAAATATGGGACTAAGAAACTCCAGATAGCATATGCTTAGTATCAGTAATAATTTAAATTGTTTAAAATTTGGGTAACAGTAAGAAGCTGAGTTCAATGTAGAGATATTTTAGACTGTGATTGTCCAAAAGTTATACCACGTATGGTCTTTGGGAAGTCGGGGAGAGGGAAGGGAGGTGGGGATTTAGGGGGAGGGGGGGGGAAATACGATATGTGTTAAATTCCATGATTGTATTTGTATACTGTGGCTTTTCAATGTTAGTGCGAAAATAGAACAAACCGAATATACTGGAAGGTAATAGATACCGAAGGAAAGAGTCGAGTGAAAGAAGAAGGAGGGTGGAGAGGGTGAGAGAGAGGAGGAAGAGAAGGGAGGGAGGGAATGGAGAGGGAGTGATAGGGTTAGGGTTAGAAAGAAGGGGAGGGGAAGTAGGCGTAGAGGGGTGTGTGAGAAGGAAGAATGAAAGTTGGAGGGGGTTGAAAGAGGGTGTATGGCGGGCCAAGGTGGTATACTGGGTTTGTATTGTAGAGGGCATTTTCTATATAAGTGAGGGCCGTGTTTATTATTCAATGTTATATGCCCTGATTAAGCACAGTGAATATGTGATTGTATAGAATGAAAACATAATAAAAATATATTAAAATAAATAAATAAATAAAATCCTCCACTTACGACCGGGAGGCCAGCAACAGTCTATGCTGAGCCCTGATTGGCTGAGGCGCAGCATAGACTGTTGCTAGCCTGCCGAGCCATTCTGATTGGCCAGGGTACTGCGTCAGCAATTGCTGGACGCTACCCGGCCTCCCATTGGTTACCCGTTAAACAAAGTCCGTATAAATACCTTGGCGCGGAAATTGATGTTTTGAATCGCTGTCAGCTCCTGTTTGTTTCCAATAAATCTGTTCTTGTTGAAGTCCCGGCTCTCGCGTCGTTCCTGCCTCGATCTCTTAAACTGGCGACGAGGGTGGGATCCAGCGATTCCCAGAGCAGAGCCTAGGACAGAGTGAGAAGAAATTCAGCCAGCCGCTCAAGACGCGTCAAACCGCCGGTGCGCCGAACACTGAAATTTTTTTTCTCCACTCCCTATCTACTCTCGCTTGAACCGTTAAATTTTCTCGGCGAACATGGCATCCGCCTTACCGCCCTTCGCACCTTTCGGATCTGCTGGTGAAACCTGGGAAGGTTTCATGGAGCGATTCGAATGCTATTTAATAGCATCCAAGAACCACAACCAGCCAGAAGAGGAAAAATGCAGCTTCTTCTTGAGTTGCTGTGGCCCCGCGATGTTCGCATCAGCCAGGGCTTTAGCCGCCCCGCAGCCAGTATACCAGCTCAGCTGGGACACACTAATGTCCCGGCTGAAGAACCACTACGCCCCGGCGCCTTCCCACATCGCTCGCCGCTTCGCGTTCCGCCGGCGCATGCAGAAGCCATCAGAAAGCATCAGCCAATTTCTGGAGTTGCTCCGCGTAACGGCGGCCCAGTGCGATTTCCAGAATTTGGACGAGAACCTGGTGGAGCAATTTGTGTGCGGGGTTAAGGACATTAATTTGCGCAGCCGCCTCTTGCGGCACCCCGACATCATGATGCAGCAGGCCGTGGAGGCTGCCAGAGCAGCGGAACTCTCTGAACAGTCCATGACCGATATGCAACGCCTGCAGCTGTCAACTTCACCTCCTCCTCCAATGCCGGGGTGCCCTCCACCTGCCGCGCAAGCCTGCCTAGTTGATGAACTGGGATCACCCGAAGACCCCTGCAATGAGGTTGTTGGCCAGCTCAGGGTGCAGCCTAGGCGCCCACCACCGCCTCCTCCCGCTGCCCCTGCGATGACCTTGTGCGTGGGTTGCGGTGGTCGCCATGCCCGCACGGCTTGCCCCTTCAAAGGCACAGTCTGCCGCCGTTGCAACAAAAAGGGGCACATTGCCCAGGTCTGCCGTGCCTCTCTGCCCGCACCGTCCTTCCTGCAACAGCCTGCCACTTCCCAAACGCAGCCGTGCCGCCAACCGCCACGGCCTGCTCGGCGGGCTGAAGATTGCCACATGGTCTACTAGCCGGAGATCGCCGGTGAAACTGTCAGCCAGGCATCCGCCGGAGCCAGGAAGGTTTCTGCCTCACTCCAGCTGGAAGGTCAGCCTTGCCATATGCAGGTGGACTCTGGTTCTTCCCGCTCCCTGATCTCCTGGGCCGCCTTCTTCCGCCTGTGCCCCCACATCTCCTGTGCCCAGCTACAACCTGTGGACACTTCCCTTAGGGACTACCAGGGGACTCTCATTCCCACCCTCGGTTCTTTCCCTATTCAGGTTGACTACGGGAATTTTCACGGGTGTCTGCCTATTCTAATTGTAAAGAACTCCCTGCCTGCATTACTTGGGCTTGATTGGTTTCCTGCCTTGGGTCTCTCTATTGGGAGGGGGTGCATAGGGTGGTTCCCTCCTCCCTGGAGGATGTCCTCTTAGAGTTCTCTGACGTCTTCGACGGCCAGCTGGTTCTTACAGGGGCACCCCTATCTCCCTCAACCTCGACCCCCAGTTTGCTCCAATTCGGCTTAAGGCTCGCAGGGTGACTTTTGCCTTGAGGGCTAAGGTTGACGCTGAGCTTGACAAGCTTCTGGCACAGGGCGTACTCGAACCCGTCGACCATTCACGATGGGAGATCCCAATTGTGGTCCCTGTCAAACCAGACGGGTTGGTGTGGATCTGTGCCGACTACAAGTCAACGATCAACCTTGCCCTCCAGGCAAACCCCTATCCAGTCCCTGTGGTGCAGCACCTGCTCCATTCCCTGGGGCGGGGCTGCACATTTGCAAAACTGGATATGGTGCAGGCCTACCAACAGCTCCCTGTGGATGACGATGCGGCGGCTGCCCAGACCATCGTCACCCATCGTGGGGCTTTTCGTTGCCGCCGCCTCCAATTTGGCGTTTCCGTGGCCCCAGGGATCTTCCAGAGCCTCATGGAACGGCTGATCCATGGGCTCCCTGGTGTGGTTCCGTATTTCGATGACGTTCTGATCGCTGCTTCCAGCCGCTCAGAACTCATTGAAATCCTTCGGAAGGTCCTCCTGCGTTTTAGGGGCGCGGGCTTAAAACTCAAACGTAACAAATGCTCATTTGCTGTTCCAAGGGTGGAGTTCTTGGGTTTCTTGATTGACGCCCAAGGAATCCACCCCACACCTAAGATGGCAGCCATCAGGAATGCCCCCACTCCCTCCTCAAGGCGGAGCTGCAGGCGTTCCTGGGGCTTTTGAATTTTTACGCGCCATTCGTGCCGCATAAGGCGTCACTAGTCGAGCCGCTGCATCGGTTGCTCGACCGATCCGCGGCCTGGCACTGGGGCAGCCGCGAAGCGCATGCGTTCGCGGCTGTCAAAGACACGCTTACGTCAGCGGCTGTCTTAGTACAGTACAGTGACAAGCTGCCGCTGACGTTAGCCTGTGACGCCTCCCCCTATGGTCTGGGGGCGGTCCTGAGCCATGTCTTCCCAAATGGCTCAGAGGGCCCGTGGCTTTTTACTCCCGGACACTCTCCTCAGCGGAGCACAACTACAGCCAGATAGACAAGGAGGCTCTGGCTGCAGTGTCCGGGGTTAAAAAGTTCCATGACTATCTGTATGGTTGGCACTTCACTCTTGTCACTGACCATAAGCCACTCCTTGGGTTTTTGGCAGGCGACAACCCGACCCCCCCATCCTCTCTCCCAGGATGATGCGCTGGACGGAGTTCCTCGCAACATATTCCTATACGCTGCTCTACGTCCAGGCAAGCAGCTAGGGCATGCTGATGCCCTTAGCCGCTGCCCCCTCCCAGAGACTGACCCCACCCCTCTGCCCTCCCTATTCGTCCTCTTGATTTCATCCTCCGGCCTGCCCCTTTCGGCCGCGGATGTCGTGGCCCACACTAAGGCCGATCCAGTCCTGGCCCAGGTCTGCTCGTGGGTGTTAAGGGGATGGCCCTTGGGAAAAGTAGCCGACTGCTTCCGGCCGTTTAAGGCCCGGCAAGCTGAACTCTCCCTCCACGGGGGCTGTCTCATCTGGGGGGATTGGGTTGTGATCCCTGCTGCACTGCGGGCCCAGGTTCTGCCTCTGCTCCACAAAGACCACCCTGGCATACCGCGGATGAAGGCGTTAGCCCGCAGCTATGTCTGGCCTTTGCTGGACACAGAGATTGCGGCCTACGTAGGCCGCTGCACCACCTGCCAACTCTCCCACCCTAACCCTCCAGCCGGGCCTGCTCGAGAGTGGGAGGCTCCGAGAGGCCCGTGGTCTCGCCTCCACATAGATTTTGCCGGCCCCTTCCATGGCCAAACGTTCCTGATTGTGGTAGATGCCTACTCTCGCTGGGTGGAACTGGTCCTCATGACCTCCACCACAGCCGAGAGTACGGTCAGGGCCCTTCACCGTTTGTTCGCAACCCATGGGTTGCCGGACGTACTCGTTTCGGACAACGGGCCCCAATTTACGTCTACCACATTTCAGGAATTCCTGGCCTGTCAAGGAATCCGGCATGCCCCCACAGCCCCGTACCACCTGGCCTGCAATGGCCTGGAGGAGCGGGTGGTCCGCTCAGCAAAGGAGGCACTGGGCCGCATGGACCGGGGTGACTGACAGACGAGGGTGGTGGCTTACTTGCTAAGCCAACACTCCACCCCCTGCCCAACGACCAACAAAAGCCCCGCGGAGCTCTTGATGGGCCGGTGCCTGCGGACCCCCCTGGATAGGCTTCACCCGCTCTATTCAGGGGACCAGCCATGCAACCTGGGGGTTACCCCTCCCCGCTCTTTCCGCTTGGGGGACTTGGTGTGGGCCCGGTCTTTTGCGGGGGAGCCTAGGTGGGTGGCTGCTGTTATAGTTTCCATAACCGGCCCCTGTTCCTACAGGGTCGGACTGGCCGATGGATCCGAGTGGAAGCGCCACATGGATCAACTAAGGAGGCGCCTTCCTGCGGAGACCGGTGGGCCGAAGGATCCAGGGCCTGACGCCACAGCTGCCTGCCAGCCGGTCCCAACAACACAGGCCTTTCCCCAGGCAGGCCTTTCCTACCCTCTGTTGCCAGAGTTAAATGCTCCAGTTGAGCCTCTTCAAGCCGACCCAGCGCAGTTTGAAAGGGCCTTCCCCAGTTCAGGCCCTGCCTACCCGGGCGCCCCCTGTTGGCAAGCGCCTCTGCACCCTCAAACCGTAACAGAGTTCCCGCCAAGCTACACCCCTTCGCCAGTCACCGCCTCACGGCAACCTGACAATTCCCTAGCGGCCGCGCCCCCTCGGCCCGGCCTACCTGGTTCGTTGAGCCCGCCTTCTGGGCCGTCCAAAGATGGCGTCGCTCGAAGCTCCACTACCTTTGGGGAGGAGCTACCACGAGCAGGTCCTACCCCTCCGACGACTGCAGGCGAACTGCGAAGGTCTGGGCAGGTCCGACGCCGGCCCGCCTACCTAATGGACTACGCATGCTCCACCCAGGGGCATGCACTTTAGCCGGGGGGAAGGGGTGTTGAGGATTAATAAAATCCTCCACTTACGACCAGGAGGCCAGCAACAGTCTATGCTGAGCCCTGATTGGCTGAGGCGCAGCATAGACTGTTGCTAGCCAGCCGAGCCGTTCTGATTGGCCAGGGTACTGCGTCAGCAGTTGCTGGACACTACCCGGCCTCCCATTGGTTACCCATTAAACAAAGTCTGTATAAATACCTTGGCGCGGAAATTGATGTTTTGAATCGCTGTCAGCTCCTGTTTGTTTCCAATAAATCTGTTCTTGTTGAAGTCCTGGCTCTCGCGTCGTTCCTGCCTTGATCTCTTAAACATCTCATCCAAACTAGTGTTCCCCTTTTAAATGTCAACGTCCAACAATTGTAGCATGTTCAACATTTTATGGGTTGCCAGGTTGAAACAGGCTTTTGCTGTTTAGACTTTTCCAGGTAGATGCAGGCTTCTCTAGCCCAATCAGCCTCATTTTTGTGATGTCCTGCTGCTGTCCCATAAAGGAGCTGGGGACAGGAGCAGATGACACATACAAGAAAACTGTTTGCCTGGAGTTGAAATAATGCAACAGATTGAACATTGCAGTAGCAAAATGTCATTACAGGCTGAAATAGCATAACTGGAATGATGGGATCAGCCCCTGCCTTTGGCTGGAACGGAGTAATCTGGAAGTTAGCAATTATTTATCGAAAAGAAAAGGAGAGGAAAGAATCAAGATGCTTTTCTTACTCCAGTATATTTTTATTTTATTTAACTCTGACCACAAGAAGAGTAGAAAGGAAAAAAACACGGACATCTACTGCACCCCCTTTACACCACAGCGACTGCCAAATGTTTTCCATGGGCTAGCAATGTGTCCAGTGAGGGGTAGCAAAGCTAGAAAAATTAACTACCGTGACATCACTTTATCACAGTCCCCGCCGCTGTAAAATCACGGGTCACAGCAAAAAGTAAGCAAAATAGGAATAAGCTAGGAAGACAGCATTCTTAATGCCAGCAGCGCTTCCCAGCAAGTGAGATGTTGATCACATTGGAATTCCTCAGTGGAGAAAGCCCCATAAATCAACTGGTTGCTGCTTAGAAGTACAGTACAGGCGAGACCAGATTAATGAAGTACACAAAGCGTTCCAATTTAGTATAGAAAATTATGGGCGCGAAAGACCAGTCCCATGGAGGCGCTTTAATTATTCCTCCACCCACTTTCTGCACTTGCCGCAGAAAGAGTCAAGGTGACCCCATCCCGGCCGATGAAGGCGCCTTCTTCCCCGCCCTATTCACGCAGAGCTAACTCCATTGCCGCATCTCATCTCTGCGCTGCCCGCCGCCTATTGGTCATCCTTCGATAGCCCCGCGTGAGCCGATGTGATGACTTGCCTCCTTATCTGCATAGCCTGAACAACGTGCCGCTTCGAGCTCCCTCCACAGAAAGGACTACACTTCCCAGGATTCTGGTCGGCGAACTACGCCGCAGTTTACAGCCGCGGGGCATCCCGGGAGACGTAGTTGCTGTTAGTCTCTCTTCCGAACGCTGCTGAATTGTGGCGCTGTCTGTGCCGCGAGGGGGAGAGCGTGCGGCGGCCGTTGTTGGTAGCGGGCTGGGATGTTCCTTGCGCAGCTCTGATGGCCGGCTTTTTGATCCTGCTGTTGCTGCTGAATTGCCAGTGGTGGAGCGGTTGCGGGGCAGTGTGGAGGTGGGGTATGAGGGAGATTCAGGGGAAGGTGAGAAAAGGGTATCATAAGGGAAAGCAAGGCGAACATCAACCTTCCGTAACCGACGTTGTGTTCCAAGAAACGTGACTATTTTATTTATTTGTCAACATGTAAAAGGTAACAGGTAGTAGTATAGACATGGACATTATCGCATGAGATTGGTACAAATAGATGGATATAAATAAATATAACATGGCCATGAACACAAAATGAGTACATATCAATGGGGACAGTAGGACTGGGACGGTAGGCACTCTGGCGCACTTATGAACGCCCCCTTAGAGACCTCTAAAAACAAAAAACCACCACAGAACATATTAAAAAGTATTTTTTCTAGTCAAAATTGAATGTGCAGTAAAAGTCTCGTACTCGATTTGGATTAACTCCCGCCCCCCCTTTTTAAAAAAAATAAAGACTGCCTTCTCTGCAACTAGAAAATTATTTCATCCCGGTATTGAATTTCTTTCAAGTTTGTCCTTTGTTTTATTTTTCTAAGAAAATATGCTCACTGTGACTTCTATGTAAAATTTTAGACTATTATTAGCATTTTAATAAAGGTGATAGTAGTATTTAAACATGGCAACCATGCCTTCTTTTGAAGTTTAGGAAACCTGTTTTCCTTTGAACCAAAGCCACTTCTTTTGATATGCAAAAAATAGTCTTTCAGGGACTTCAATCAAACAAAATCAAACCCCCAGTGGGAAAAGAGGAGATGTAACATGTTGTAAGGGAGTTTGGTTGTATTTTTTGTTGCTTTATGACATATCACATGTATAATTTGTTTTTGTGCCCTATTTAAAAACTTGGCAGCCCCTTAATAAAGGTTTTCTGTGTTGCCTAAAGTATTTCCCACCTACAATCAACATCCAGATGAGTAGAGATTAACACAAAGATTAAGATTAGACCAGAAATCAAGAAATTAATCATACCCAAATAAGGAACTGCTAAGCAAGCTAACAGTAAACAGCCCAACCAAAGAACCACCAAAACCATTCCCTCCAACTGACAAAGTAGCCATCAGACTAGAATATAAAATGAGAGCAAACCTTATTCGGTACTAGCACCAATAATGTTACCTAGTTTGGATGATGAAATGTCTGCAAGAAAAAAGCCAAGCTCACAGAGCATCACCTCATTTCAATCCTGATCTACATATATATTCTCTATTGATATTTGTATCCTCTTCCTTAAAATGGCATTATTCTCCCTGATTGACATGAGATACTGCAGTTATTTTAATTGTCATTGTATGACCTTTTTGGCTCCCTGCTTTATTTCTTCATGTGATACATTTTCTTGAAGTGGACTGATGGCTTCCCATTTTTAATAGCACAATAAATAAATAAATAAATAAATAAATAAAATAAGTAAATAATATTAGAGGGGTGTGTGATGAATGCAGCTTTTTATCCTTGATTTACTATAACGAGGCCCAATTATTCATTTTACGGAAGCTCACAAATATTTTGACTTCTTTAAAAAATTAAAATTTTCTACTGGAGAAAAGGAAAATTGAACTGAAGATGTGTCTCTCTGATTGGGACCACTCAGCTACTTTTTGAGGTGATTTTTCATGGCAGTGGCACTTATATAGATCTGGAGCAGAAAAAGACCACTATTACAAATTACTGTTTTCCAAAGTGTAAAAAGCAGAATCCAAAAGTAATTTGATCAAAGAACTGGCTTAGAAAGAATGGAATACCACTTTCTTCAATATTATTAATCTGATAAATTTGTCTCTTTTTTCACTTAAGAAAATTAGGCAGCCAAATGATGAATAATCAGAATAATTCATAACTAACCATTATATGAATGACAGAGGAATGCAAGCATTAGCAGTTAATGGAAAACTTTTTTTATTTTACTTCCAGGTATAGAACAAGCACCGGAATGTATTTTATATTTTCCACAAGTACTACTGTAAGTGCTTATTGTTAAAATCCATATAAAACATATATCATAAGTGGTTTCTACCTGGATTGCCTCATTGAAACATATTTTTGTGTGGTGGGTTCAAAATAAACTTTATTGCATTATATATTGAAGTAGTATTTGAAGTTTTCTAAACTATTTTGCCAAAGTTTTATAAATTTCATTGAACTATATTTACAGAGTAATACAACATATACATAATTTACATTAAGACTCCAATTTTACATTTGTACATACTGGTTGTTTGCAGATAACTGCTATAGTATCAATTACAGAATACCAAACTTTTTCATTTGCAGATTACTTTACTAATATATTAGAGTATATTAATAATTTTATAATTTATAAATATTTTGTTCTGAAATAAGTTGTCAGTTTAATAGAGTTTTTGGCTAAACCTTCATTTCACAATTAATTTAGAGACTAGAGTATAAATAGAATTTGTGACCTGTTTTAATGTTACATCATTACAATACTGTGGATAGTGAATGCTTTCATGATGTCAGATTGTAGAATAAATCATAAGCTTCATAAATGCTTTCATGATGTCAGATTGTAGAATAAATTAGTTATTTTCCAATATATTGTGTGTTTAATCTTGTATACCATTTTATAATAATATTTAATATGTGAAATGTACCCACTGTTGGTGCATTAATCAATAGGATCTTAGAAAACTACACAAATCAGCCACTTTGAATGAGCCGAGGTGGCGCAGTGGTTAAATGCAGCACTGCAGGCTACTTCAGTTGACTACAGTTCTACAGTTCGGCTGTTCAAATCTCACCGGTTCAAGGTTGACTCAGCCTTCCTTCCGAGGAGGGTAAAATGAGGACCCGGATTGTTGTTGGGGGCAATATGCTGACTCTGTAAACCGCTTAGAGAAGGCTGAAAGCCCTATGAAGTGGTATATAAGTCTAACTGCTATTGCTATTACTTTTTATTAATATGCAATTAAGCAACTACCTTCCTTTGATTTTAGTGAAACTTCAAATATGCAGAAAGTGTTTATAAACACAACACATCATTTTTCTGCAATGATCTCTCAGATAATACCAGAAATCATATATCTTTGCCACATTGGTAAAGAAGAAAAGAATGGAGGTAGTGCACCCATTCTCACCTCCTTGACCTCTCAGCAGCTTTCAATACCATCAACCATGGTATCCTTTTGGTCTGACTGCAAGGTTTGAGACAGTAGCACAGTGTTTGCTTTTCTTTCATAGTTGGTTAATAGAGAGCGAGAGATCCAGCCTTTGTGGGGTGCCATATGTCTTTGTACTCTATCTGCTTCTTTTTAACATCCAAATGAAGTTGCTAGGTGAGATAATCTGATACTATTGGATAAGTTATCATTACTATGCTGATGATACTCAGCTTTACATCTCTATCCCTTGTGATGTTGTGAGTGCCCGGTCACAGTGTCTAAATGTTGTAGGGGCCCAGGTGGAGGACAGCTCAGGCTTCAACTAAAACCTGGTAATATGGAGTGGGCTGCAGATTCATGAAGCCTCGGAATCTGAAGGTTTAACATTTTCAGTTCTGGATGGGTGGCACTATCCCAAACAAACCCAGTGCGCAACTTGGGGGTTCTCCTAGACTTGTGACCCCTACTTAAAAAGCAGGTGGCAGTTGTGGCTAGGAGAGCCTTTGGGCAACTTTGTATTGCGTGTGAGTTCTTGAACCATGGGGCCCTGCACACAATGAGTCAAGCCCTGGTTATATCTCAGTTGGGATACTGCAGTACGCTCTACATGGGGCTACTCTTGAAAAGTATTTGAAGCTACAGTGGTACAGAGTGCAAAAGCACGGATAGTTCTGGAGGTCTCTTGAGTGGCATATGTGACACTGCTGCACTGGCTCCTGATTTGCTTCTGGGTCTAATTCAAGGTATTGGTCATTATCTTTAAAGCCTGTATGGCATAGGTCCAGGATATCTGAGGAGCTGTCTTGGCCCAATGAGATTGGCCTACCCAATTGTGCCAGCAGAAAAGGCCAACTGGGACCCCACCAGCCAAGGAATTGCAGCAGGTGGGGTTCAGGGGGAGAGTCTTTTCTGCCATGGCTCTTGTCCTTTGGAATATCTTACCACAGGAGGTAAAATCTGTCCCCACCCATCTGGTTTTCAGGAAATACCTTAAAACTTAACTATGCCAGTTAGCAGGTGGCTAGTGTAGTAGCAGAGATGCCGCCACACCTCTCCACTCTAAAACAATTTTTAAATTTTAATCTCTCGTAATTTTAATCTGTTTTAATATTTTATCATTTTTACTTCCATATGTTGTTATGTTGTAAGCTGTAAGATGAGCAGCATATAGATTTAATAAACCTCATACTGCAAGATGAGAAGCATATAGATTTGATAAACAACCAAATAAATACATTTAAAACTGGAAGTTTTGCTATATGTTTCAACACCAACCAAAATCTGGAGAATTGGAAGTTGCAACTTTTTCTGTGCAGAATTCACATGTGGAAGAGTCTTTTTAGATTTAAAGGAGTGTAAATAGAAATGCATAAATCTGTATTATTGATCAGATCTTTATATTTTAAAATCTGTTATATGTTTTACTGGGTATTTCAATGTTCTCTTTTCTTTATTAGATATATTTAGAATATGAAGGAACTGGATTTATAGAGTGGGAAATTTCAACATTTTGTAAAATTACTGATAAAGCGTAAGTATTACAGAATATGTAAAATACCTGTGTACAAAAAAATAGACTGTAGAAAGAATATCTACTATTTTTTATTTGAAAATTAATAAAATGTTATAACTAATGTACCGGTTAATTTTTGAGGCAGAAAGACGATGACATGGTGATCCTTTAACAGTAGTAAATCTCAGAGCTAATAAGAATAATTTATTTATAGAATATTTTGTATTTCTTTTTTAACTTTTTTATTAATCCCATTTTATAATTTAACTAACTACAGTATAATAAAGATCATAAAAGTGATATGACAGTTACTATTTCTTTTTTAAACATCTAATTTTAAGCAAAGCAGCTCTAAGAAAAAGATATGAGATAGATATGAGTTACCCTACTTTTTGTAATAAACAAATTAGTTGATTGTGTACTTAAACTAATTGTGTAAATCAGCATGTAAATCAGCATTGGAGCCTTTTTCCCCCAAAGAAGCACATTTTTCTTTGTTTTTGAGATAAGTGAGTGCATTCCCCAATATTTTCCATTAATTTCCCCACTCTTTGCAGACAACACCGCTAATAGTAAATATACTCAGAGATATTTAAAATAGTGGGTAATTTTATTAGGAAAAAGTGCTCTAATCTAGTGTTTTTTGCAGTTATACAGTTGATTTTTAAAAATATGGTTTATTGAATAAACACAACATAATCCATTTAAAGTGTAAAAGAAACTATTATTATTATGAATATTAGTATCAATATTAGTATCAATATTAGTATCAATATTAATATCAATATTTTAAAGAAATAATTAGCCATTTTTACCTTTAAAAAACAGCGAAAAACACACACAAAAAAACAAGACAAACATAATATAAAATAGTTATACAGCCTTCTGTATCACCATTCATGTTTAGCCTTTGTAATTCTCTATTCTACATTGCCTTCCTATTGATTTTAACTTCTGTAATAGTGTAATAACAGTTGTACTAACACTTGTAATAATATTAATTTTCATATCACCATTTTATTTACATTATAGTCAATATTTTGAGTTTGATAGTAATTAGTAACTTTAGTTAATTTTTATTCAATATTAGTTTAGAGGGGAAAAAACCCATAAACAAAGACTTCTATTTCCTGTTGTGACTTCTGTTTTCTAGCCACATATATTCTATTCCATATTTTCTAGAAATCCGATTCTTCTCTTTCTTTTAATTCCATGGTCATTTTTTCCATCTCTGCACATTCGAGGACCTTTCTAATTATTGTTTCGTCTGCGGGTATATTAATTTGTTTCCAGTTTTGTGCGAAAGCGATGCTAGCTGCAGTGAGTATGTGTAGTATTTCGTGACCTGTCAAAAGCGCGGAGGACAAAATCGCACTCGACGAAAGTGCGCATGTGACGTCATCACAGCGCGACGAAAAAAATTAAAAATTGAAATAAAATTAAAATGAAAGCAAGCCGATTCACATAAAGGTAAGGGTTAGGGTTAGGGTTAGGGTTAGGTTAAGGGTTAGGGTTAGGTTGAGAGCGTTAGCGTTAGGTTTAGCGTTAGGTTAAGGGTTAGCGTTAGGTTTAGCGTTACGTTAACGGTTAGGGTTAGGGTTAGGGTTAGGTTTAGGGTTAGGTTTGGGGGGGTTAGGGTAAGGTTTTAGCTTTATTTTTACATTTTTCGATCACAGCGCGATTTTTTCGTCGCGCTGTGATGACGTCAAATGCGCGCTTTCGTCGAGCGCGATTTTGTCCTCCGCGATTTTGTGGTGGAACCTAGTATTTTGTATTGAAATTTTTTGTTCATTTTCGAGTCTAATATTCTTAATAAGAACAATTCTGGAAGAAACAATAATTAGTTCACACAACATATTAAGCTGAAAAACCAGGTAATATTGTTAGATCGGGTAATGGAGAGGCACACTCAGGCTAAAGGCAACAACAGCTCTTTATTGTAACAGAACAAATATGTACAATCCAGCGAAGGTTGAGTCTGACAGCAGCCCTTTTATAGGGGGCTGTCAGACCCTTCGACCAATGAGATTAAACTTCTGTTCCCGCCGGAACAGAGGACCTTGGTGGAAACCATTATAACTGTAGCTAGTATCTAACAGCCCTCCCCTCTTAGATGGAATCATCCTACTGGTAACGTAGTCACGCAGGTAGGTGGGCCTTTTGGTAGGTCTGCCAGACCTGCGCAGTTCAGTTGGAGGGTGTTCTTCGGAGAGGTCGGACGGACCTGTTTGCTGTGCAGCTTCGCTTGGTGGAAGTTCCTGGAACCTTTCACAGGCCACGGCTGGAGCTTCTAGAGCCGATTCACTTGGAGCTCGCTGCGAGCCTGCAACACAAGTATCCCGGTGTCTTCAGGTTTGAGTTGGCTGTGGAAGGAGTGACTTTGTGCTCCTTTTGGGTAGGGCTTTGGCTAACTCGTGCAGGAGTTACCTCTGGTTGCCTAAAAGTGGAGTTGGAGAGGCGGCCACGGAGTTGGCCAACATACCTCCTTCAGTTCCGATCATCCTCGAACTCTATGAGATAAGAGCGAGGCCCGGTGTTGCCTATCACTGTGGCAGGAATCCACAGAGTTCCCCCAGCGTAATTGTGGGCGTAAACTGAATTCCCTACGCTAAAATTCCAAATTTTGTTTGTGGAGTCTGGGGGCGATGCGGCAGAATAGTTTGGGTGTAGCCGGTCTAAGTGGGATCTTAGCCAGCGACCCATGAGAAGCTCGGAGGGGCTTCTCTCTGTAGTGACACTTGGCATAATGTGAGGGTGGCGTAGATGCTGCTTCTTCAGGCTATGGATAGCCTGCTTGAGTGTAGACTACAGCATGATGGTCAGTGATGACCCCGTGTCAATCTCCATCTCGCATGGAGAACCCTTGATGAGGACTATGATCTTCAGCTTTTTTGGCCGCTTAGTGCAGACTTGGCCGATTGAGGTGTGGTAGGTGACTCTGGTGTAACTCTCTGAGCACCATGGTGGCTTCTGCCATGCCCCTTGGTTGGGCCTCTGCTGGCAGTTAGGTCGGCTTCTTGGCTGCCAGGTCGTCGTGGGGTGCTCCCTTCTGCAAACCTCGCCAATGTTCCCCTTCCTCTCGCAGCGCTGGCACATAGCATTGCAGAAATGGCAAGCTGATCTGGCATGGTCTCTTCCGCAGCTTGTGCAAGGCGGGAACCACGATTCAAATTTGCTTGCTGGATTGGCGCAGCTACTGCACATGCGGCGGCTGTCATCTTCATCTTCTGAGCTCTCTGCAGCCTTGCGATGTATGCGTGTGGTCTTTTGCATGTCTTGCGGAATGCTTTAGCGCTGCAGGGTTTCTGTAGACTTGACGGCAGATTCGGATGCCCTGGCTTCGTCCAAGGCAATTTGTAGAGTGAGGTTAGATTTGGCACGTAACCTCCTCTGTAAATTAATGTCCTGCATACAGCATATGATGCGGTCAAGAATAAGTTCGTCTAGGTCTCGGAACTCACAATACGCTGCGGCTTTTTGTAGCGCCGCAACATACTCGTTGATCGATTCCCCTTCCTTCTGGTTGTGAATGTTACATTCATCCCAGCGGACGTGCTTAGACGGCTTGGGAGCGTAGTATGTCCTCAGCGTCTCTTGAAGCACTGACCAAACGACCGATTCTAGTGGCATTGGCTTAGAGAGATCTTTGGCTGTTTCGAACATTTCCCATCCACAGTAACCAAGGAACATGTTCTTCTTGCGGCCTTCAGAAAGGCCCATGAGGTCGTTGGCTTCGAGGAAGCAGTTGAACCTCAGCATATATGACTCCCAGTGTTCGGTCACTGGGTCATACAAAGTCAGTGGGGCGTGCATGGCCATTTTGTGTTCTGAAGGCGTTTTGAGTTTGCCGCTCAAAAATGGCTGCTCGAAGCCACGCTGAGCTCCAAGCTGGATTTACTTGCTGGATTGCTACGCTCTTTGTGGTTCGCCTAGTTGCCTTCCAATCCCATCCTCGTCACCGTGTTAGATTGGGTAATGGAGAGGCACACTCAGGCTAAAGGCAACAACAGCTCTTTATTGTAACAGAACAAGTATGCACAATCCAGCGAAGGTTGAATCTGATAGCAGCCATTTTATAGAGAGCTGTCAGGCCCTTCGACCAATGAGATTAAACTTCTGTTTGTGCCAGAACAGAGGACCTTAGTGGAAACCATTATAACTGTAGCTGACAATTATATTAACATAATGAGTGAAGTTCTTTATGTGTGTTTTGTACTGTATTTCCACAAAATTGCAGACTGCTATAAAACAGCCTTACTTCCACCATTCTATAATTGCATTAGTTACAATATTTAGCAAATTATCAGGAAAATCTTATAATTATGTATTATTCATTTAATTTTGATTCTCCCTCTCCCTTTGCTTTAGGGCAAAAACAACAGAACTGGTTTGTTCAGTTCCTGGTTCTCATAGGATTCAACCAAAAGTTACAGTTCCAGTAAGTTCTCAATAATTTCAAAATATTATGAACACATATATTACTATGTAACTGTGTTGTGTTTTTATGATGAAACCAAAGGCTCTGAAATGAAAGAAATCAGAAGCACAGGTAGGGTTATATTTATTATTACAGCTGACAAATTTCTGCTCTCTTCAAATA
This sequence comes from Thamnophis sirtalis, assembly GCF_051295495.1. Lineage (NCBI taxonomy): Eukaryota > Metazoa > Chordata > Lepidosauria > Squamata > Natricidae > Thamnophis > Thamnophis sirtalis. The sequence continues at coordinate 64,905,154 of NW_028261386.1, read as the reverse complement.
TAAATGGTTATTGTTTGGTGAAATTTGGTTGAAATTCTTTTTATTGATCCAGTAGAACTAGTGATAGAGGATAGGCATCTTTTTGGAAACAACAATGACAATAGTTCTATCTGAGGAGTGAACTGCAACGTTTCCACTGTTAGCACAGGGAAACAGAAGTGGAAACATCCAGTGTGTCAAACCTCAGGGTTTGCCTTACTGGGGGCGAGGGAAGCGCCTGGTGTTGGGAGTGGGTGAATTCAGCAGCTGCAGCAGCATTCAGTAGAACCTACATTGGAGCGCTAATCAGCTGTGTGGCGGGGAGGTGGCTAGCGCAGGGCAACCGGAACTCCTGACAAGTTAGCTGTGAGAGGAGGCAAAGTCATCAGCCTGACTATCAGCTGTGAAGCCTTGCAGAGCCAATCAGAGCCACAGCCACCTTCCGGGAAAGATCTGCGCCAACATAGGGTGTGGCTTGCCTATATAACCACACTGGAAGATGCAAACTCTCAGAAACCTAACGTTGGTGGGCCATATGGGAGAAAGAGGGCTTTGCGGTCTGGTTGGCCCTCATTACTTGGCATCACCTCCTTGAGGGAAGTAGAATACCATTTGAAGTATGGATGGACCACAAAAACCTTGAGGCCCTCCAGGCCCCGCTTAGGTAGTCACCCAAACAGATACAGTACTTTCAACACTTCCGGTTCACCTTGCAGTACATTCCGGCTTTGGAGAAATTTTCTAGCGGACATGTTGTCAAGAATGCCTCAATACAATAGCTTCTGGGAAGAGGTGGTGCACGCCATCATTCCCCCCTCACCACAGACACAACCCGCTGCCTGGGTTTCAGCCCAGTGGCCGGCTGCAACAGCCAAAGAGTTGACAAGTCACTTACAGACTGAATTACTCACGGACCTGTGGTTCTTGGTACACTGGCAACGGAATGGGTTGATGTGGAAAGGCAATAAACTGCATGTTCCACATGCCCTGAGGCCACAGGTACAACAAAGGTGCCACGACTTGAAACAAGCAGGACACTTTGGGTTCCTGAAAACCCTGAATTTAGTCAAGCGGCAATTTTGGTTGCCCAGGCTGCAACACAAAATAGAGGACTGACTTCCTGTGGTGACGTCATCGTGCTTGAAGTGGAGGAACGGGAGCTCTCCTAACCTCTAACTCTAACTTCTTCATTTGGGCTCATTTCTGAGCGCTGTGGATACTGAAGGGACCAGCAGAATGAGGGGGATACTCTGAAGACGCTGGGATGATAAGGCAAATCCCCCAGCGGGTAGGAAAAACCCACTAAACGGATGAAGATCTATCCTGCCATTTGGTTAGGACCGCATAAGAAGGAAGCAGAGAGAGAAAGCAGTTGAAATCGAGACATCTGTTACTATTACTGACAACCCAAAGAAGAGGAGGACAACACGTAATTGGCAGAGAGGGCAAGCTGGAAAGAAAGAGGCGCCGGGAAGGAGACTGTTTTTGCAGTTCAATTTTGCCAAAAAGAAGTGAAAGCATAGACACTGAATTGGAATTGACAGCCTGAATAACTTGAAGGAATTGGCCACAGTGAGAACGAAAACCCAGCATGAACAACAGGAGTAGAACATAGTAACTACCAAGAAGATTTGGAAGGCACAGAAAGAATTGTTTAACAGTCGGGTTGGTAGTTGACTTTTTCTTCTTGCTCTTCCTTCTACTGTTTTGTTTTTCCCAAAGAATAGTTGAACTTACAAGTATTTGGTATTTATTTGCTTCGGAACTTGGAATGGTGCCAGAGACAGTAGAGAGAGGACTGTTTTGGAACAATTAGAGGGCGTTTCTACTCACCCCCTTTACTTCCCTTTTTTGCTGGAATTGTTATATGAACTGACTGACACTAACAGTGATACTGAGGAGAGGGTGACACCTAGTGGATTATAAATTTGAACCGTGAAGTCTGATGCAAGAAAACCAATGGTGGCATAAGCTTATATATATAATACATATATTATAAGAGCACTTGTGGAGGTCCGATAGGTCCGAATCGAACCGAGCACTTTTGACAGCATGCACCAAGGAATACATCAGGGCATTAAGGACAACTAAAAGAACACATATTGCCACCTTGGTTGCGTCCGCCGAGTCCCGCCCAGCCGCCCTGTTTAGGATAACCCGCTCCCTCCTAAATAGGAGGGAGGCAGGGGACCCCCTACAGGGTAAGGCTGAGGAGTATGTCCAGTTCTTGGCGGACAAAGTTGCTCAGTTTCGGTCGGACTTGGGCTCCACCCCTGCAGATCCAGCTGAGACACAGGGGGATAACTTGGCAGACCATCTCTGGGTTGAGTTTCAGGATGTTGCCTCCGGGGATGTGGACAAGGCTATGCGAGCTGTGAGTGCCTCCACCTGTATACTGGACCCGTGTCCCTCCTGGCTGGTTGCCAACAGCAGTGAGGTGACACGAGGCTGGATCCATGCGGTCATTACCGTCTCCCTTCGGGAGGGGCACTTCCCCGCCGCACTTAAAGCGGCGGTGGTGAGACCTCTCCTGAAGAAACCATCCTTGGATCCAGCCGTTCTTAATAACTATCGTCCTGTCTCCAACCTTCCCTTCGTTGGGAAGGTTGTTGAGAAGGTGGTGGCCTTCCAGCTCCAGCGTACCTTGGAGGAAGCTAGTTACCTTGACCCCTTCCAGTCTGGCTTCAGGCCCGGTTACAGCACAGAAACCGCTTTGGTTGCATTGACCGATGATCTCTGGAGAGCCAGAGATGGAGGCCATGCGTCCATCCTGGTTCTCCTTGACCTCTCAGCGGCTTTCGATACCATCGACCATGGTATCCTTCTGCGACGACTGCGGGAGGTGGGAGTGGGAGGCACTGTTTTGCAGTGGTTCTCCTCCTACCTCTCGGACAGGTCGCAGTCGGTGTTGGTGGGGGGGCAGAGATCGTCCCCGAGGCCCCTTACTTATGGGGTGCCGCAGGGCTCGGTCTTATCCCCCCTACTATTTAACATATACATGAAACCGCTGGGCGAGATCATTCGGAGGCACGGGATAAAATACCATCAATACGCGGACGATACACAGTTGTATCTGTCCGCCCCGTGCCAACTCAATGAAGCGGTGGACGTGATGAGCCGGGGTCTTGAGGCCGTTAAGAACTGGATGAGAGCTAACAAACTGGTACTCAACCCAGACAAGACCGAGTGGCTGTTGTGTTTCCCTCCCAACAATTTGGCCAGCGTTCCATCACTCAGGCTGGGGGGTCAAAATTTATACCCCTCAGATAGGGTCCGCAACTTGGGAGTCCTCCTGGACCCACAGCTGACTTTTGACCATCATTTGTCGGCTGTGACCAGGGGGGCATTTGCCCAGGTTCGCCTGGTACGCCAGTTGCGGCCCTACCTGAATCGGGAGGCCCTCACAACAGTCACTCGAGCCCTTGTGATCTTTAGGCTGGAATACTGCAATGTGCTCTACATGGGGCTGCCCTTGAAGAGCATCCGGCGACTTCAGCTAGTCCAGAATGCGGCCGCGCGAGTGATCATGGGCGCACCTCAGTTCGCCCACATAACACCGATCCTCCGTGAGCTGCGCTGGCTACCTGTTGATCTCCGGGTGCGCTTCAAGGTGCTACTTACCATTCATAAAGCCCTCCATGGTAGTGGATCTGACTATTTGAGAGACCGCCTTCTGCCGATTACCTCCCTTCGTCCCATCAGATCGCATAGAGTAGGCCTCCTCCGAATTCCATCCGCCAGTCAGTGCCGACTGGCGACTACGCGGAGGAGAGCCTTCTCAGTAGCAGCTCCGACGCTTTGGAACGATCTCCCCGTGGAGATTCGTACCCTCACCACCGTCCAGACCTTCTGCACAGCCCTCAAGATCTGGCTATCCCGTCAGGCCTGGGGATAAGACCCTAATCTCGCCCCACCCGAATGTTGAATGAATGTTGTGTTTTATTGTTTTATTTTATTATATTCCACATTTTCTTTTTGTGTTTTGTCTTGCACTCCCTTCCTATAAATTGTAAGCCGCCCTGAGTCCCCTCAGGGAAAAGGGCGGCCTATAAATGTCAAATAAATGACTAAAATAGATATATATAATACATACATACATACATACATACATACATATACATAGAAAGAAACTAATTACTAGAATTGAATACCTGTATAACTGATACAATTAAGAGACATCTATTTGTATAAGATAACAGTGTGATATATAAATCTATGATATATATTAATTAAGGATCAAAAACAGAATAGAATAATATAAAGGAATGTTTAGATATTGAAACGTGATATTAAGGAAGGTTAATTATTGTTAAATATTGAGATATACAATTATACCATTGATATTGCTGATAAAGTAGAAGTAAAGTAGAATTTATATGCAATTGTGGGCAAGGATAAATGGGATAAAAATGGCAACTTCAGTAAAGTTAGTGAAAAAAACTACACCCAATATGATTTCAGCAACACCCCCCTCCTCAAATCAAAGATCAATTGAGAGTGCATTGGGGCTGGAGAAAGGTGGAACGATGGCAGGAACAACGGGACCAACACCAACAATGCAGAGTATGCAATTGATGCTCTAGATGATACAAGAGACATTGACGAAAAGCCAAGAAGTGACAACTACAAATCATGAAGAGACAAGGAGAAATCATGAAGAAATGAAAAATGAAATGGGAGAATTGAAAGGAACTATCAAAAATGTGGATGAGAAAATTGAAAGGATATAGAATTCCTTAGCAATCAATGAACAGAAAATCCAGAACATCGAAACAAAAATAGAATAAACAGATCAGAAGATGGAAAAAATGGAACTGGAATATAGACAAGTTAATAAAGAATTAGAGCTATCAATAATCCGACTTGAAAATGAAAGAGCTGCATTCTACCTAAAATTCCAAAACATACGGGAAGAGAAGGAGGAAGAGCTGAAAGGAAAAATGATTGAAATCTTCACCGAGATTTTACAAAGAAAAGAACAAGAGTTGAGAGGGGACATTGATGAAGCTTACCGTGTGCATACTAATTATGCCAGAAGACATAGGCTCCCAAGAGAAGTGCACATATGACTTGCTAAAAAAATGAGAGATGAAGTGTACAAAAAAACCAGAGAAGGGACGATTAGATTACAGGGAAAAGAGTTGATCACGCTTAAACAGATTCCACGAAGAATTCGGGAACAACGTAGGCAATACCAATTTTTAACAAATCAGTTAAATAAAAACAGAATAATGTACAGATGGTTGGTACCAGAAGGGGTACTGGTATCTCGGCAAGGAAAAAAGATATAAGATAGAGAATATAGAAGAAGCGCAGAAATTCTATGAAGAATACAGCAAAGGGGAAGAAGAACAAGGAACTAGAAAGGAGAAGTGAGGAGGAAGAAATATCAGGAGACAAGGAAAGAAACAGGAGAGAAGAACAGAGGCAAGAAAGAGAGAGAGCAGAAAAGGAAGGCGTGAGAGGGAAAAAGTCAGGTACAAATCAGAAGCAACAAAAAACATCCCATCTAAAGATGGACCAAGAAATAACAATTATTTCGATAAATTTGAATGGACTGAACGCACCAAAAAATGAGCACAGATGTTTAATAAACTTAAGAAACTGAAGGTAGATATAACTTGTCTACAGGAAGTGCATATTAAAAGGGAACATAGGAACTTACTGGAAAACAAAAAACTAGGGAAATTATATAGAGCACTGGCAGATAAAAACAAAAAGAGGAATAGCAGCCTATATAAAGGAAAAAATAAACTCCAAAGAAGTCTACTCTGATGAAGAAGGCAGGATGCTAATGATTGAATTAGAGACAACAGAAAAACCGATATTATTAATAGTCATGTATGCACCAAAACAGAAACAAGAGGAACTTTATAGGAAATTACACAACAAAATAAACTAATTAGAATATGAAAACATTTGCTTAATTGGGGATTATAATGCAATTGTGGATAAAAAAATGGACTATGAAAGCAAAAAGAAAAATAAAACAAAAAAATACATTGCCCAAATCCTTTTTTGAGATGGCAATGGAATATAAACTACATGAAATTTGGAGAGAAAGGCACAAAACAAGAAAACAATATACCTTTTATTTGAACCCCCATCAGTCCCTATCAAGAATTGACATGGCTTGGATCTTATCTGGTCTATGTAATCAATTAGACAAAATTGAAATAGAAGCAAATGAGCGGGCAGATCATAATCCAATAAAATTAAGATGGAAAGGTCAAAGAAAAAGATGGATGATGAATTCAAATATTGTAAATGAAATAGGATGCACTCAAATGCTGGAGAAAGAATTAAAACTATTCTTTAGAATAAATAAAAAAGAAGACACCTCAATTCAAAATCTCTGGGATACTATGAAAGCATACACAAGAGGCCTTACGAGTGCCTACATGGCGAGAAAAACTAGAAAACAAAAAGAGCAACAAGATGTATGCAAAAATAACTTAGGGAAGCTGAAGAACTACAGAAAGATCCAAAGAATAAAATTAAAAAAGAAAAAAGAGAGATGATAAAACATAAGATCAACTTAATAACTCAAAAGGAATTAGCACAAAAAATTAAAACAGCCAGCAGAACTACTTTGAACAAGCCAACAAATCTGGACGATGGCTGGCATACAGATTGAAAAATGAAAGAGAAAAAAGGATGATATATCAATTAAAAGATGATGAGGGAAGAATTCAATATAAGGTGGAAGAAAAGAAGCATATTATCCATAAATAATTCGCAAAACTATACGCGCAAGATAGTATGGAGGAAATCAAAATAAAACATTATTTAAACACAGAAAAGATAACACCAATCTCAAAAAAACAAAGCGAGGCGATAAGTAGGCCAATAACGATAGCCGAAGTGGAATTAGTCCTGAAAAACCGGAAAAATAATAAAACCACAGGACCAGATGGAATACTGGTGGAGTTATACAAATATAACAAAATAATATTGGAAGAGCTAGGAGTGGAAATGTTTAATGAAGTTTTAGGAAAAGCCAAGATACCTGAATCATGGACAGAAGCAATAATATCACTAATCCCAAAAGAAGAAACCAATCTACAAGAAATTCAGAATTACAGGCCAATTTCATTATTAAACTCCGATTATAAAATATTTGCAGCAATTATGGCAGGAAGAATTAAACAGATTTTAAATGAATGAATACATCTGGACCAAAATGGATTTTTTACCCCACAGACACATTAAAAATAATACGAGAGTCATCCTAGACAGAATAGAGTATTATGAGGCACATCCAGAAAAGCAAATGGTACTGGTTTTCCTTGATGCACAAAAAGCATTTGACAACGTAATCTGGAAATTTGTAATAACACTATTGGACGAGATGAAATTTGGAGAAAAATTTATAAAAATGATAGAAGGATTTTATAACACTCAGACAGCCGAAGTTCTGATGAATGGAGATCTAACAGAAAAGATTGAAATAAAAAAAAGGAGTCAGACAGGGATGCTCCCTCTCTCCTTTGCTGTTTATATTAACTTTGGAAATTTTACTAAATGAAATTCAGAAAGACCAGGGAATAAAAGGTTTAAGATTCAAAAATGAAGAATATAAGGCCCACGCCTATGCTGATGACTTAGTATTTGTTCTAGAGGACCCATTAGAATCCAGCCTGAAATTAATTCAAAAATTAGAAGAATATGGCGAAGTGGCAGGACTAAAGATCAATAAAGACAAAACAAAAATGATAACCAAGAACATGACAAAAAAACAAGAAGAGGAACTGGAAGTAGCAACCAGAATGCAAACAACTAAAAAAGTAAAATACTTGGGTATCTGGGTGTCGGCAAAATGTTCCACAATTAAAGACGATAATTATAATAAATTAGTGAGACGACAAAGAAAGATTTAGAAAATTGGAAAAATATTCAGTTATCACTCATGGGACATATAGCGACAATTAAAATGAATATCTTACCAAGAATCCTATTCCTGTTGCAAGCCGCACCTATTAATCCAGGTAAAAAGTTATTTCAAGAATTAAATAAAATAACTACTAGGTTCATTTAGCAGGGACGAAAACTGAGGATTAAACTAAAGTCAATGCAAGACAGCAAGGAGAGGGGAGGCTTAGCATTGCCAAATTGGAATTTATACGCATCAGCAGTAACAATAACATTGGTGAAGGATTGGATAGAGCTAAAGAATAAAAGAATTTTGACCCTAGCAGCCATGATGTGCAAGCAGGCTGGCATACATTCCTATGGGATGATTTAAAAAAAACGCACAAATACTTTCAAAATCATTTAATCAGAAGAGTGTTATTGCAAAAATGGGTCTGTTGCAGAAAATGACAGGCTTTAGACTTCTCAGGATACAAGAAAAGTTTATTTGGCAGCCAAGTTCAAAAAGTTTGCCCATGGCTAGCATTGCAAGTTCTGAACAACCTTCATTATCGAAGCACACGTTCTTATACATTCTCAAAGGCAGCGTAACATGGAAACTCTTAACTCATTTCTTAGTGGTTACCATGAGGAGAAAGCCTTATAAGGAGATGGGGTCTTACTTCTCTTTTTGTTACAGGTATGGATTATGTGTCATTAATGAACTTTAATTGAACCTTGTGGTTTGGACTTTTGACATAGGTTTTGACATAGGGACGTTGGCTAGAACATCTTGTGGTTAGTGAATGGTGACACTTCCTTTAAGCAAATTCTAACTGTCCCTGTTATGCTATTTCTTCATTCTTATATTTTTTAATCCATATTTTATTTTACTTTATCTGTTTACTGTTTACTGTTTATTAGGATTTGTATGCCGCCCACTCTCGAGAGACTCAGGGCAGCTTACAGATAAACAGGGAGGGGGAACATATAAAAATTCAAAAGAACAGACATTAAAAATTACACAACATTCATGTAGCTTAGGATGGGGCTGGATGAAATCAAATCAGCCCCAGGCCTGCTGGAACAGCCAGGTCTTAATCGCTTTGTGGAAGGCCAGGAGAGTAGTAAGGGTCGGATCTCCACGGGGAGATCGTTCCATAGGGCCGGAGCTGCTACAGAGAAGGCCCTCCCCCTGGGAGTCGCCAGCCGACATTGACCGGCAGATGGAATCCGGAGGAGGCCTAATCAGTGCGATCTTATAGGTCTCTGGGAGGTAAATGGCAGGAGGCGGTCTCTCAGGTATCTCCCCCTTCTAGATTCTATTAATACCCACAATTGCGTCTAGCCTGTTAGATTAATAATATAAGCATGCAGGATACAGAAAAGCAAATAAAAGCAAGCATACAAGCAATACACATCTTAGGGCTTATCTTCCAGAATCACTTTCTCTACTTCTAAGAGAGCAATTTGAATATAGGAGCTAGTATCTGAAGCTTCATCTTCCTTGAAAGTATGTGGGATTAGGCTTTCCATTATCATTAACTCCTTTTCAACCCATATTTTCTTTTACAGACCTCATAACGAGCTGTTTAAGCAAGGATATTATGCAAGGGAGGAATGCTAAACTTGCGATTCCACATAATAAAAGAAATAGCATTTGCTTAATCCAACCTGTTCTCGGTAGCCAAGAGAACCACACATCTGTTCCTTGTACTTTTTGACCAATAGAGGAAGCTCAATCCCATAGTTCTTGGAATACCCCCGGACTGCTCCTGATCTATTCATATAGAAAAAGCAATCTTCTCCCAGGAATACACATAGCCCACCCTTTTCAGCAGTTAAAAGATCATTGGCCTGCCAGTTCTGTAACACGACGGCTGCTAAGGAATCTATTTGGTCCTGTACTTCAACCAAGTACCAGCAATTTGGTTCAGGCTTTCTTGGAATTCTTCTGACATTTGCATGAACTGTGTAATGGAATGGGTTATTCCACCTACACCTGTTCCAACTGCTGTCCCTATTCCTAAAATTGCTGATAGTGGAATTAGGAGCAGCACTCTTTTTCTGGACATGTCCCATGAGGGTATAGGGAAGGTCTGTGCCCTACTTACCACCCATTTTAGGGAGGAGGTGTATTAGAGTGCATGTGCCAGTCCAATTGGTGGGTAAACATAGATAAGCATTTCTCCCACATAGAAAGAAAACTCAATTTTCTCCTACACATACGCCGATGTTCACGGAGAAGGCATGGACTCGGAGGTTCCTTCCATTAGTCCAGACTTGTAAGGTTCCTGCTAGGAACATACCAGTCAGGGGCTGTAATGGAACTTCTTGATTAGGATCCATTAATTTATTCCTGAGGTCGGGTCCTTCAAAGAGATATTGCAAAAGTAAACACAAACTCCCGTATTGGATTGTTTTGAAAGCCAAACGGGAAGTCAGGGTGGCCTTGGGCAGCTTCCAGTGGTCAGATTCCCCTCCCTTCGGGTTAAAAACAAGTGGAGGTGGGAGCAAGAAAGTGACTTTCTGTTGGAAGATTTTGTGAGCAGAGGGAGGCATGCTGCAAGTCAATTTTACGTCTACAAGGATTTTCCTGGGGGCAAGATACATTTCAGATGGACATTGTTCCTCTGATAGTGACCCCACAGGAATGCTAGGCTCCTGATATCGTTTGATGCACAAGGAGAGTGACCCTATAATTTCTACACCAACTGCTATGGGGCCAACGATGGGGAGACGGCTCATTCCCAGTCTTTTAAGTGACCTCCTTAGAGATCGCCATGTAGCTGAGCTTCTGCCGTTTTAGTTCCCCGTCTACCTCCCTTGTCAAAGACAATCGTAGCTCTGATCATTTCCCCAAAATCTGGCTCAACTGGAACAGCATTGTAAGATGAAGAGGTTGTAGACAAGCACAATCAGCATTTTTGGCCTAGGTCAGAGTCAGACCGATTGATTAAGCTTTGACGTAACACTCTTAACACTCTTTGACCCAGCACTCTTAATATATTGTTCCCTTTTCTCAATTGTTGCAGGGGCCCATTTTCCCTATGCTCTGCCTTTTATCTTACAGGGTTTGTCATGAGTTTAGGGGTTGGCTTACGGTTCCATCTCCAAGCATAAAACAAGGCGCCATTGATGGGAGTGGACCTATTCCACATCCTGTAACTTGATTTCACCTTGTTCTCCAGGATTTTTGACATCCTTGGATCTATCTTCAAGAGCAAGGGGGGTTGCTCGGGTATTTTTGCAACATTGGGAATTACTATTTAAGACATTATCACTTAGCAAGCTCTTTGCCAATAACAGCCAGAGCCACAAAAGGCTCATAATTGTCCCTCACACAAAACTTCTTCTAACACAATTCTTTTAGCCTACTGAATCACCATGTCAGGGAGAAGGCAGGGGATATATATAGTTTGATGAAGGGCAATATCAGCTTTGGACAATCTATAGAACCAAATCTTATTTGCTAAACATTTTACCCACAATCCAAAAATTCCTATTATACTGCAAAGAACCCATTCCCATGGTTCCTCAAACATAAGTGTCATCAGACGATTCACACTCCTCTTTGTCACAGTCAATGATTTTAGCCTCAGCAACTGTCTTCCTCTGGAGGGGCAATTCCTGGGGGATGAATATGCAATACAACAATTAAGTACATTCACTAAAGCGAGAGATAGAATAGTTATGACTATGAATACTTGGCTTGCCATTTTCTGACAGGTGTTCAAACTTTCTAATACATCTTATATCTAATAAATGGAACGTTGTTTTCCTCCTCCAAATCTTCAGCCGTACGTTGAGAAGTCAGCTTCCAGGAAGTGACTTCAGTAGGGCTTCTTCTGCCCCGTAAGAGCTTCCCGTTGCCGGTAGGGAAGCTTATAGGAGGTGTTTCTTTAAGCATGTCTCTAGAGGATGGGCTTCATCCTGGTCTGCCTCCCAATACTCAGCAGCAGCTAGCTTAACTTGAGTCCAGTGAATCCAAAACTTTGATTCCAACACTTTTTACTTACATCACCACGGTATATGGGCCCTTCCATCTATGTTTCAAATTCTTCTCCTTTCCAGTGTTTTATCTATACTTTTCTTCCACCTGAATATTATGACTAGGGGTGGTCAGAAATGGTGGACTGAGGGGCACACAGTATTGCTGGATTTCTTGTATTTGCTTATTCAGTTCCCTCACCATTTGGTTCACCCATGAGGCCCCTATTTGACCTAGGTGCCCTATATGATTTTTCAAGTTAGCATTTATAACTGGAGGTCTCCCAAACATCACTTCAAAAGGAGATAACCCAATTCCCTTTCATGTAGAGCATCACACAGACTAAAGTGCCATTGTCAATGCATTCATCCATTTATGACTAGCATTGCCTTATATAGCCCACACTTGGGCATGCCTGTGAAATCAATAACTAATGGATAATATCCTTTGGCTTGACTTCCAGGAGGGAGTCTAGGTTCTTGCCTTGGGTTTACGTGAGCACACATGCTACACCTTTCACTTGCATGGGCACACAGTGCATGTAAGCGGTCAATGTAAGATGGAGTTCTTCTGCTTTGGAATATCTGGAACTCAGTCCCCTTCGCATTTCCAATGCTGCATAAGCTGTCATGTAAGGGTGGCTCTGATCATCAGGTTGCTGACAGTCTTGGTTCTCTGTCAGCTGCTTTTCCCTTTTCTGCTGGATCCGACCATCCAGATTGGAGAGATTAAGGAGCTATTTAGAGTCCTTTACGTGGGGTACCTCTTACAGACCAGAGAGCTAAGTGTAAGGCGTCTACCCATTTAAGGTGGGTTTCAAACACATCTTATCTTTTCCTTAACAGTGTGATTCACACATTTGCTTAATTTCTTTCCTGAGGCTGTTAAAAGACCTCTTTCCCCATAATCAGCAGTATTGATAAGCAAAGTAAGGAAGGCATATAGAGTCAGTTCAAAAGTTCACCCTTTCATTCATGTCCTCTTTTAATGCATGGATTATAGCCCATAATTTTGCTACTTGGGCACATATTTGTAAATTCTAGGGTTTGTTAACCATAAATGTCCCTTCATTTCTAAAATTCTTTGAATTGCGTGGTTTGTGTAATTTGTTAATTTCCTCCATTAACTGTTTGGATAGATAAGCCACAAGTTGTTGCCAACTTCCCTTTTCTTATCAGAGCTTGAGATAATTCTGACTTCAGGGCTTTTTACACTCATTTCTGCTTTAAACCCCAAACAAAGGGTTCTTTTTCACCCCCCTTTGTAGATGTGTAAGGAGGCTTGGCTAGAAGCGCGAAATTTGAAATCCTCATCCTGAATTAGCACACAGCTTCTTTTCACTCATTTTCTATTGCCTTCTAACCTCGACTTATGATATACCTTAAGTATTTACTTGGGGCTTTTCCAGCTGAGCTTTTTGCCTTGGGGCACGGTATCCCTTATCCATTAACAAATGGAGCAATTGATTGGGTTTTTTTAAAACAAATCTCCTTTGTTTGTCCGGTTACTGAGATATCTACATATTGGAGTAGCACATCTCCATGTTCACCAAAAAGGTAGGTTAATTTTTTAAATCCTTGGCGCCTCTTGTGATCTGTTACTAGGTTTTCCCCAAAAGCAAACAGGTTTTTTTTTTTTTGGCTGTCTCTATGTATTTGAGGTGGTAGGCAGACAGGCATGGCTTGAGGCTTTATTTGTATAATTATTGGTACATGATGAGATGCATAGCCTGGTGGATTAAATTCTTGAACCACCATTACTCGCCATATCTCATCTGGGCGGGGTGCCTCATTTTAGGGCCATTTTTTCTTCCTCAAAGGACAGTGTAACTCCCATTTTGCATAGGATCACATCCCAAAAGAGGAACTAGGCATTTGGGCATGTCTTGAGACATTTTTGTCCAAAAAGCCAGTGGGCTTTTTTTTTCCTTTTCATCAAATACATTGACCTCTGCTTTGGGCTTTGGAATTATTTGACAACGCAACTGTCAGCAATTCAGCGTTACGTTGCATCCTGTCCTCTTTCTTTCTTTCTTTCTTTCTTTCTTTCTTTCTTTCTTTCTTTCTTTCTTTCTTTCTTTCTTTCTTTCTTTCTTTCTTTCTTTCTTCACAAAGACCTTTCATGCATTTCCATTTATTCAAGCCACATAGACCTTCATGGCTTTCTTTTCTTCCTAACTGGAGGGCTCTTTCTCTAACTGAGCATGGGATTCTATCTATTGGCCCCTCCTCGGCAATTCTTCCAGCAACTTGCTAACTGGAAGGCTCTTTCTGTCCTTCTTCTCTGAAATTTGAGCCCAATCAACATACATTTTGTATGCTCATTCCACAAGTTCAAAAATGCCTTTCCTGGCCCCCTCTTTTTTCTTCTGTATTTTATTTATTTATTTTTACCCTAATGTCATCTGCAGAGTGACCAATGAAGATCATATTGACCATTCTCTCACTTTCTTCAAGCTCAGGATCTAATGTGGTATCTTGCCTAAAGGTTTGATAAATGCATTCTAGGATTTCCCCTGGATTTTCATCCTGTTTCTGTTGAATTTAATAGACCTTCTCTAAATTCTTTTGTTGAATCCTAACAAAACTAAGGTCCAATAGTTTTTCAGCTGAATGGACTAGGTTCCCTATCTGGTTCCTTCAGTAAGGAATGCGCATGTGTGAGAGAACGGAATGGCGACCAAGCTTTTTCGCTCCAATACGAGCTGGCGAAAAAGCCCTGGGGAACTCCAGAAACCGGCTTCGTTCCGCTCCTTTTGAGGCTTCCGGGATGAGCGACTTGCAGGGGGTCTGTGTGGATTGAAACTCGAAGGGAACCGGTGTCTTTCACCAGCCTTGGACACCAAAAACTCCAGCGTGGCCCGGCGTGTTCAGCGGTGAGAATGGCGGCCCCGTAGTGAAACCGGAGGCGCTTGGGAGCATTTTGCGGCGATTTGAGCGACTGCGGGGTTTTTCAATTCTCCCCTTACAACTACTACAGTGGGATGAGCTTGGTGAGCCTCTCATGGTTGCGTGGACTGTGCTGGCCAATTATTGCCAGCCTTGCCAGCCTTTAGAAAGGAGGAGATCAAACAGGGCTCCTATCCGGATTAGGCGAATCGGGCGGCTGGCTGAGCCTGCCGTGGCTGTAGCCTTCTCTGGATCCCCACCCCCCTCATATCTGGCTCAGCTCTTCCAACGACGCTGCCTTCTTAAACAGTACTGCTCCTTCTATCAACGCTGCCTTTGCTACCAACGCTGCCCCCTACATCAACGCGGCTTTTTCCACCATTATAGCCCCTCCCCTCAACATTATTTCCTCCACCAACGCTGCCTTCTCCGTCAACACTTCCACCAACGCTGTCCCCTTTATCAATACTGGTCCCTTATCATCTTGGGCTTTAACCATTTGACTGCCCTTATATTTCTAGGACATTTGGACTGGTTCTCTTGGCCTTAACTGCTGCCAGCATTACCACCTTTCACGGCCCATGGACTACCAGTACTGACAGCTTTATTACCTCCTATTGCGACCCCTGGACTACCAACGGGAAGAGTGCTTGTTCATTCTATCTAAGCCTCTTTACTATGACGTTGCAGATTGTGGTCGCTTGGAGGCATTTGCGGTATTTCACCTTTATTATCTACGTTAGCTGGCTCCCCCGGTTCATTTTTATGGACCTGGCCTGTTGGACTCTTAGTTTTATCTTTGTTCCCGGACTATGACCACTACTACGATCATCGCCATCCATTACCATCTCAGGAACTTTATTTTAGCCACCTGGACTATTACTTCTCTTACATTAGACTATCAGAGAAAGAGGTCACCCTATTTCCCTTATACCTCGTCGGCCTTGACCGGGCTACGGTGCCTTCGTTCCATGAACTTACGTTTCTACGTACGGATTTACTCGCCCAACTTTAACATCTTTTTAATACCTGCGCAATTTTCTCTTGTATGCAGTGAGGATGTGTGTGATTGTGAGTGAATGATCCCACCTTTTTAACTTAGTGTCATCCCTTTTTTTCATATTATATTGTTGTAATTTTTAAATTTCCTGTGGGGTTGAGTGGGTGAGCGCTTGGGTGTGTATACAAGGATTTGAGTTGGAACCGGGTTCCCCCACACTGAGTGCTCTGCAGAAGTGTTGGGGGGGATCTGGGCCTATTCCCAATCTCAGGATGATTGATTCGAAGGGCCTGCCAGGGAACGCGGGGACTATGGGGGTGGGTGCAGCGACCACAGACACGGGAGTGGGCCGGAACATTACAGTCTTAACAGGGAGGGGCTGATATGGCGGGGACTTTAGGGCTAGCCATTACCGGGGAAGGAGGGTTCGCTACGTCACAGAGATCCCTCCTTCCGGCCCCATTAGTCCCACTCCAAGGCCACATGGCGTGAGTAATCAGGACCCTGGTCTCAGGCTGCTGTCGCTAAATGTCAGGTCTGTAGTTCACAAGGCTCCCCTCGTCCGGGACCTAATTTTAGACGAGGGGGCAGACCTGGCATGTATTACTGAAACCTGGCTGGGCCCGGAGGGAGGAATCCCCCTCACTGAGATGTGCCCAGAGGGTTTTCAGGTGCTTCATCAGCCGCGACCCCAGGATAGGGGCGGAGGAGTGGCCATTGTTATCTGACAGTCTTTAGTTCCTCGTAGGATCCCTGCTCCGGAGCTTGCCGGGTGTGAGTCCTTGCTGATGAAGTTGGACCTTGCGGGTCAAGTGGGCTTGTTGTTGACATACCTGCCTCCCAACAGCGTGACAACAGCCCTCCCCTTGCTCCTCGAGTCAGTAGCTGAGCTGGCAGTTGAGTTCCCCAGACTTATGATACTGGGGGACTTCAATTTGCCTTCGCTCGGCGAACACTCTAATGGAGCACAGGAGTTCATGGCTTCCATGACAGCCATGGGCTTGACCCAAGTAATTCAGAGCCTGACCCACTCAGTGGGTCACACACTCGACCTCGTATTTCTCTCGGAGCAGTGGAGCTGTGATCTTGGTTTGAGGGGTAGTGAGATCGTGCCCCTGTCATGGTCAGACCACTTCCTACTGAGGCTTGACTTTCGGAGACCAATCCCTCGCTGTAGGGAGGAGGAACCAATTAGGTGGTTCCACCCCAGGCGTCTTATGGATCCTCAGGGTTTCCAGACGGTGCTTGGCCTTATGCCTGATACTCTCGCCCACAGTTCGGTGGAGACCTAAGTTGCTACTTGGAACTCGGTAGTGTCTGAGGCTCTCCACCGAATTGCGCCTTTACGGCCTATCCACAGCAGTGGATCCAGGAGGGCCCCTTGGTTTACCGAGAAACTCCGGGAGATGAAGCGCCGAAAGAGACGCCTAGAGCACCACTGGAGATCCAGTAAGTCCGAGTCAGACCGAGCACTATTAAAATCCTGCATCAGAGTTTACCTTCGGGCAATTAGGACATCAAAAAGAACTCATATTGCCACTCTGATAGCTTCCGCTGAGTCGCGCCCAGCCGCCTTGTTTAGGATAACCCGTTCCCTCCTGAATAGGAGGGATACGAGTGATCCTTTGCGAGGCAGAGCTGAGGAATACGTCCAATTTCTCACGGATAAAGTTGCTCGGCTTCGGGCGGACCTGGACTCCAATTGCGCAGAGCCAGCCGAGGCACCAGGGGAGAATCTGGAGCGACATCTCTGGATTGATTTCCAGCTTGTTACCCCTGAGGAAGTGGACAAGGCCATGGGAGCTGTGAGTGCCTCCACATGTGTGCTGAACCCATGCCCCTCCTGGCTGGTTGCTAACAGCAGGGAGGTGACATGGGGCTGGATCCAGGCGGTAGTTATCGCCTCCCTTCGGGAGGGGTTCTTTCCCCCTGCTCTAAAGGCGGTGGTGGTGAGACCCCTCCTGAAGAAGCCATCTTTGGATCCAGCCATTTTAAATAACTATTGTCCAGTCTCCAACCTCTCCTTTGTGGGGAAGGTTGTTGAGAAAGTGGTGGCCTCTCAGCTCCGCCGATCCTTGGAGGAAACCGATTATCTAGATCCCTTTCAGTCGGGATTTAGGCCTGGCTACAGCACGGAAACCGCTTTGGTAGCACTGACCGATGATCTCTGGAGAGCCAGGGACGGGGGTCATGCCTCTGTCCTAGTGCTCCTTGACTTCTCAGCGGCCTTCGATACCATCGACCATGGTATCCTTCTGTGACGACTGCGGGAGGTGGGGGTGGGAGGCACCGTCCTACGGTGGTTCTCCTCTTACCTCTCAGACAGGTCGCAGTCGGTGTTGGTCAGAGGGCAGAGATCGACCCCTAGGCCCCTGAATTATGGGGTGCCGCAGGGTTCGGTCCTGTCCCCCCCTCCTGTTCAATATCTACATGAAACCGCTGGGTGAGATCATTCGACGGCACGGGATAAAATACCACCAGTATGCGGACGATACACAATTGTATCTGTCTGCCCCGTGCCAACTCAGTGAAGCGGTTGACGTGATGTGTCAGTGCCTCGAGGCTGTTAGGGTCTGGATGGGGGTTAACAAGCTTGCGCTCAATCCTGATAAGACAGAGTGGCTGGTGTGTTTCCCTCCCACCAATTGGCCAAGTATTCCATCTCTCAGGCTGGGGGCTCAAACAGCTTGTCCAGAATGCAGCTGCGCGAGCGATTGTGGGTGCACCCCGGTACACCCACGTTACACCTATCCTCCGTGAGCTGCACTGGCTGCCAAAGGTCTTCGGATACGCTTCAAGGCGCTAGTCGTCACTTATAAAGCCCTTCATGGTATTGGACCTGGGTACTTGAGAGACCATCTGCTGCCAATTACCTCCAACAGACCGATTAGATCCCACAGATTAGGCCTCCTCCAAATTCCATCCACTGGCCAATGCCGACTGGCGACCACCCGGAGGAGGCCCTTCTCTGTGGCTGTTCCGGCCCTCTGGAACGAGCTCCCCATGGAGATTCGGACCCTCACTACCCTCCAGGCTTTCCGCAAAGCCCTTAAAACCTGGCTCTTCTGATAGGCCTGGGGCTGATGAGTCCCTGTCCCCGCTCGAATGGTGTGGCTGTTGAGTGTTTTTAAATTGTGGTATTGTTTTGTTCATGTCTTTTTTCCCCCCATTTGTATCCCCCCCCCCCCCCGGCTTGGGTTGTGAGCTGCCCTGAGTCCTTTCTGGGAATAGGCCGGCATAGAAATATAATCAATTCAATTCAATTCAATGTCCAGTCTGGATCTTTTCATGATCCTTCTGCAAAGGCTTATTCATGGTTACCTTCACCAGCCTTCTTTTCTCTGGCGTTAATAAAATTTCCATCAGACTTTGTATGTCAGCTCAAGCAGACTGGTGAGTTCAGAAAAATGGATGCAAAAAGGACATGCATCTCATCTGGGTTTTCTCTATAAGCAGGAATTTGATTTTTCCAATTATATAAATCAGCCATTGAGAATGGAGCATATATCCACACCTTACGTAGCTCCCCCTCAGCTTCTGGCAATAAAATTTCCCTTAGGGGCAATTTGAGTTTTTGTCTCAACTGCTCCTTTGGAATAGGTTTGTGGTCCACTTGATCTGTCCCTTCTGTAACCTTTTTGGTTTCCTTCCTCCTGGCCCCACCTAATGGGACTGTTTGTTCATTCCAACCAATATCTGATTCCACTTTTTGTCTCCCTGGGTTTCCTACCCCTTCAGTGTCAACCACTTCATGTTAAGGCTACACAGGTGGAGGGCACTGATGTCAGAGACACACTCTCTCTTTCTCTTTTTAAACACTTAAACACATCAACAAAGACAAACATGCAAGCTAAAACAGCACAGGAACTAAATGTTTCGCTGAGACTTTCTTATCTATGTCTCTTTTGTGGATTCATACGGTGGTTTGGCTAGAAGGGCAAAATTCGGTATCCATATTCTACAATACCCTGCTACAACTAAATTGTCTCCTATTCGTTGGTTTTGTCATTAAATCAAATCTTTAAATTTTTCAACACCACTACTCTGTGGGGAATAGACAACATGAAGTTTCCACTTAATTCCAAAAGCCTATGAAACAGTTTGTGTCACCTGAGCTGTGAAGTATGGGTTACATGCTTCAGGAACACAATGAACAGGTAAAATCATTTAAACACACAATAGCTACAAGGATGAAAACTTTCTCGTGTCCTTTTGGATTGGAGACATCTTAGTTTCAATTACCTTGAGGGGGCACAGAGACTTACACACCTAAGAATTTCAACAGACAGTACATCAAATTAATCAAATCCAATTACCTAGGTCTTCCCATTCAATAGGCTTTACCTTTTTATTACCAGCTAAATTTCTTACTTTTGCTCGAAGTTATGCCCGATGTTCTATCTCTCCTTAAGCACTAGATTGTTAATACCTCTGTCTGCCCTGGGGTATTCCATTTCTAATTTGGATCTGCCAGCAGCGCTGGCTAATTTTTAAAGATCCAAACTCTTTTGTCTTGATCTCCCAGCCCGTGCTGGCATATTTTTAAAGATCAAGATGTATGGAGACTTTCATTAACACATCATTTGCATCTGGGTGGGGCTCTTGATTCATCTGATGGTGGCCAGAATCTGAGGCCCTACAGAAAGGCACCCCAAATCTTGGCACAAGGTCTTTTAGTACACACAAAACCAAGAGATCTCTAAATCCCAATTTCTGGGAATATTGTGGGGAAATCTATTTGCCACACAGCACCTGGGAGCCCTGTAGAAAGACTTCCAAAGGAAGTTTCCATCCTGTCTTTGGGTTGTTTTTTTTCACAACTGAGACAGGCTGCAGCAACCTGATTAACAATAGCATATGTATCTCTAACTACCGATTAGAGACTTTACTAAAAACTTTCTGAAAGTATTTTTCAACATGTATTGGAGGGGCGTTCGAGGAACACCCCCCCCTCCCATGTTCTATTTCTAACACACTTTCTGCTGATCTGCGTCCCCGGAGCTCACAGTCACCAAACAGGAACTGCAGCAGATTAACCTCCCACACAAATCTAGACCCTCATTAGGATATGCCGGTTCCGTTTGGAAGGGACACTATCCTGGGCTCAGGGGAGTGATCGGGCCCCCTCTTCCACTCCTAACAAAGGGGATCTACAATTGTTTTGATACTTGCCTGCAGGCGATTTCTTTCTTAGCCGGCGTAATTTTTATTAACTTGTCCTGACCCTGGTCAGATTCTTGCATCGGTGGTGTCCTCTGGATGCCCAAGAGAGGTCATCAGCCCTCTTCCAGGGAAAGGTCTCTGTTGGCACCTGAAGACAAGCGAGATGTCGGTCCATTCCGTCCTCAGTGAAATATCGCTCTAAGTTCTGCCGCGGTCGCCAGAATTGTTGCAGAAAATGACAGGTTTTAGACTTCTCAGAATACAGGAAAAGTTTATTTGACAGCCAGGTTCAGAAAGCTAGCCTATGGCTAGCATTGCAAGTTCTGAACAACCTTCATTATCGAAGCACGCATTCTTATATATTCTCAAAGGCAGCGTAACACGGAAACACTTAACTCATTTCTTAGTGGTTATCTTGAGGAGAAAGCCTTATAAGGAGATGGGTCTTACTTCTTCTTTTGTTACAGGTATGGATTACGTGTCATTAACGAACTTTAATTGAACCTTGGTGATTTGGACTTTTGACATAGGTTTTGACATAGGGACATTGGGTAGAACATCTTGTGGTTAGTGAATGGTGACACTTCCTTTAAGCAAACTTCTAACTATCCCTGTTATCCTATGTCTTCATTCTTATATTTTTAATCCATATTTTATTCTACTTTATCTCAAAATCTCAAAATCCACTATGTGAAAATCCCGAATTGGCTATCACTGACAGAAAGGATGACTCATCCAAATTTTATAGATTTGAACAAAATCCTAAGATACAGAGACTTAATTGATAGACAGGGAAATTTAAAAACAATTGAAGAATTGGCAGATCAGAACATGAAAGTTGACTGACTAACTTACCTCCAAATCAAAACTAAATACAATAAAGATACTAAATTATATGACGTCGAAACACAATTCAAAGCTCAGATAGAAAGATGATAGGGAGAATATATAAATTCCTCCTGAAGTATAAAATGGAAGAGGAAATTGTGAAAGAACAAATGATAAAATGGGCGCAGAACTTTGGCTATAATATTGAATTATACAAATGGGAAAAATTTGGGGGAATAAACTTAAAAATGACACTATCAGTTGCAAACAAGGAAAACCAGTATGAAATGTTTTACAGATGGCACCTGGCACCAACAAGTTTAGCTAAAATCTTAACAAATATCTCCCCAAAATGTTGGAAATGTGAATCAATATACGGAACATATTACCATTTATGGTGGACCTGTGAGGAGGCTAAAATTTTTTGGAAAAGGATCAAAAATTGCCTGGAGGTAATAACAGGTTAAAATAGAATGGAAACCTGAAGTATTTTTATTAGGAATAATGTCTGCGAAATACAAAAAAAAAATCCAGTATTTAATACTACATATAATTGCGGCAGGAAGGATTGCCTTTGCCCAAAAATGGGAAAACAAATTAATTTCAAGCAAAGATGAAATAATAAGAAAGGTTATGGACTATGCCGAAATGGACAAACTAACTAAAGAAATCCAGGGAAAAGAAGAACCAGAATTCTACCAGATATGGGATAAATGGTATAGGTGGATGGAGGAAAGAAACAAAAATCAATGAAGGAATATAACAAAACTCAAAAAATAATAGTTATGATAAAATGAGAGGGTTAAGAATGGTGAAATCCAAATGAAATATAATACAAGAGGAAATAATATAAAGTGAGCAGTATTGATTTATAATTGCTATTATAAAGAACAGGAAGTTCCTGTTTGTATTGTATTGTATAAATGTGGTGTACGTCTAAATTTTGTGTGTGTGTATTTTACATGTTTGTTAATAAAAATCTTTAAAAAAAATAGAGGACTAATGTCAGAAGCTTTCCAATCTGCGCAACTACCAAACCCTGCACAGGGTAACTCCCTGGCCTCTTGCAGTCGGTGGCCAAACCCACCTGGCCATGGGAAGAGATAGGCCTGGATTTTATTGTTGAGCTGTCCGAGAGCAATGGCCACACAGTCATATGGACGGTCATTGATTTATTTTCTAAACAGGCCCATTTTATACCCTGCTCCGGGTTACCGCCAGCATGAAGATTGGGTAAACTATTCCTGCAGCATATTTATTACTTTCACAGGGTGCCGCGGAGGATCATTTCGAATAGGGGGTACAGTTCACAGCCATATGGAGTTTATCCAGATGATAGAGTCATCCCAGGGTTAAACTCAGCTTTCCATCTAAGTACTAACGGGGCATCAGAGAGAGCCAACACCATTGTAGAAAGGTATCTTAGGTGCTATGTCACCTATCAGCAGACCAATTGGATAGAACTGCCATTTGCGGAAGTGACATTCAATAATTCCATCCACAGCACTACTGGCTTTACCCCTTTTAGGGTAGTGCATTGGATTAGATTTTTCTTCCATACCTGAGTACCTGCGAGAACTCCCTACCCTCCTCAACCCAAAAGAATGGATATATACCTAGCCAGGGGTGTGGGAAGCTGTGAAGAAGGCCTTACGGAAAGCCGCAGACACCCAGAAGATACAGGCAGACAGGAAAAGGGGCTCCATTCCAGGTGAGAGAGAAGGCGTATCTATTGACTAAATACTTAAAGTTAAGGGACCCCCTGCGGAAGTTGGGTCCAAAGAACCTGGGCCTATTCTCCATTGTACGGATAATTAATCCTGTAATGGTGGAGCTGAAACTACCCCGACTGTTAGGAAAGGTGCACTCTGTATTTCAAAGTAGTCTGATAAAGCCAGTAGGTGAGGCCGCCATTCGACCACAAGCACCACCATTACCTGGACCCGTGGAGGTGGGAGGAGTGACCCATTCAAGATTGACCAGATATTAGACTCCTGATTGCATAGGGATCAACTGAAGTACCTGTTTCGATGGAAGGGATATCCCGATACAAAAGCTTCCTGGGTGGCAAGTGGAAACATGCAGGCAGCCCGTCTGCACAAGAAGTTCCATAGGGCAGTGTTTTTCAACCTTTTTTGTGCAAAGGCACACTTTTTTCATGAAAAAAATCACGAGGCACACCACCATTAGAAAATGTTAAAAAAATTTAACTCTGTGCCTATATTGACTATATATAAAGTGTTTTTCCCACGGCACACCTTACACTATGTCACGGCACACTAGTGTGCCGCGCGGCACAGTGGTTGAAAAACACTGCCATAGGGAATATCCTCACAAACCAGGGTGGAACCAGTGGGGCCTGGGTGTAGTAATCTTTTGCTATGTATCCTATCTACATGTGCTTACTATATTCCAGGTGTGGCCCTGGTGAGAGGGGATCCGCCTGTCAAACCTCGGGGTTTGCCTTACCTGGGGGAGAGGGAAGCTCCTGGTGTTAGGGGGAGTTTGTGAACAGGGCAGCTGCAGCAGCATGCTAGAGAACCTCAGTTGGAGCACCAATCAGCTATATGTCAGTCCTGGAAGCCATATTTAGTTTCATTCTTCAAGGCTGCCACATTTAGTGCTGTGGGAAAATGGGAGAGGATTTGCGTGGAGTTAGTGGAGATGTATAGCCATAACAACATTCCTTTCCCTGGGAGTCAACATTCGTTCAGCCTGCACCTGGAAAGGTGTCACTGGAGAACATCTCTGGGTGGAATGGTTAATTGATTGGGCCGTGTGATGGACATGTGGGTGCAGGGGAGAGGACTTTGATTTTTCTTTGGGCAGGGAAAATCTGAGGTCTTTCAGATTCCAGTTTTCCTAGATGTGCCAATGTGCTAATAAAATGGAATTTTGAGGAACTGTTGGCCTCAGAGTTTCCTTTGGTTGAGGGTGTTAATTAGAACCCTTAAGGGATTGCCTTCTGGAACCATTCCCTTAAGGGATTGATTTCTGGGAAATGTAGTTTTATGTCATGTGGTCACATCTGTGTTTCTGATCACTGAATGTCACCGAGTCATTCTTCTGATGGGCTGCTGGGTGAACTTGCCATGCAGACCAGAGGTCATTTTGAATTCCAGTGCTACTGGGGGCTGTGTACTCCCTCAATATTTGGGATGATATTACCTCTTTTCACCTACGTGTAAAGGGATCAGTTTATGATGTGTGCTTCGGAAGAATCTGTTCAGTGACTGTGAGTTATTATTTAGAGAATGCCTGATGAATAAAAGTAATCTGCATGATCACATTCCGTGGAGTTTATCGGTCTATGAAAAGCAATCTGCAGCTTGGAACAGAATAGCATGGCTCGCCTATATAACTGCGCTGGGAGGCGAATGCTGACTTTACTTCCAGATTGCATCTATTTTGTGCTCAGTGCTTTTTGAAACTCATTTGTGCACCTGAGTCCAGCTTAATAAACCCAGTTATCACCCTCATGAGTGGAATTGTTATTAGGTCTGGAACTCGGACCTCTTGAGACAGTGTTTGTTGCACAGAAACCATTGGCCTTAATGAAGAAAAAAGCAGTAGCTATATCTATTACAAATAAGAGTAGTTAGATTTAGCTAATTTTCAATTATATTCTTCAACTATCAGCCTATGTCTCTCCAATAGCAAAACTTCCTTAGTCCTCTTACCATTCCTAAAACAAATTCCCCAAACGTTTTTATAAGCAAGTCCAAACAGAAATATCTTCGCACCTTTTTGCTTAGGATGCTTCTGACATAATAACTTTGTCCTTGGCTTGTTCCAATCAATTTATCTTTGACTTTCAAGGGTGGTGTCGAAAGTTCTGCAAATAATGTTTCATAAAGTATAGATTCTTTAATGTTTCTCATTCCTCCTGGAATCTGTCTTTTGAAATAAATTTTCTGTATGGCCCCCCTTTTTTCAAACGTTACATCTCTTTCTCTTTCTGCCTCCGAAGTAAAACAGACGCCTGGCGTGTCAGCAAATTGAGAAACTTCCTTTCTGACATTCTTCATTTGGATTTCAGGAGCACTCAAACATTCAATGCTCTGAGTCTTTCTTTCATAGTTTGATGTTAAAAACAAGAGATAGTCCTTTTTTTTAAAAGATTTTTTTTCAGATTTTTCATAAATATCAAACAACTTCTGAAAAGCGGAGAAAATCTTTTGAAATGGATCACTTGAAGCAAGTACAAATGCCATGATGTGATGCAGATGAAATTGCAAGTAGGGACACGCTGGGAGCTATGCAGTCTTATCTGATCTTGGACCAACGCAGCCAAGCAATAAAAGTGTCAGGTTATAAGAAGCCAAATTATAGTAAATTGGTTTACAGCCCACTTAAGGAGAGCCGTGAGGGAGTGTTGAAGTAAAATAAACTTTCCTTTATCCACGTAAACAGCATTCAAAACATTTAAGAAGTAGAGTAACCACCAGCCATAAATCCATTAAAAAAACCAATTTGCCGCTAGATTCTTCTGTTCTTTGGTTTCAATTAGCTTAAATTTTAATGCGGACCGTCTCTCTCTTTGAGTAATAAAATCAGCTTACCAGTTGGAAACACTTCTACCATTCTTAGGGGCTGCCTGCAGTTTCGGTTAGCATAGAGCTAATCTAGGAAGGTATGGCAAAAGGGGTTGAAATCCGAGCCCCACCCCCCCTCCCGAGACCTGCGGACGTCTCTGAGGTCACTGGATCTCCCCAAACCTTCACTGTCTCTCCGGGACAGCTAGGGTCGTAAACGACCCGTCCATTTCTTCCAGAATAGGGGAATTTCAGGAATGGCCTGAAACTCCGTCTTCTCACTGCTAAGCCCCGCCTTCTTTGATATTGATAGTAATGTATATAATGTGGAGTTGATATGATAAATAACAATTGGATATGAGAAAGGAAGGTTGGAAACATTTTTGGATTATACATAAAAGGCATTAATTACAATAATTATTACTATTAAAAAACTAAATAAAATATATACAGTTAAATGTTAATTAATATGGGGAAAATGTTATGATATATGATATAACTAAATATTATGGATGTTCAGCTAAAATAGGATATGAGGATTTGATGTTAATAGAGGATTTTACAAAAAAGTAAATGAAATGTCAGCATGTGTTATGGATTAATTCTTTGGCATAGTTAAGGATGAAGGATGTTTAAATAACTATAGTTAACTAAAAGTGGAGGTATAATGATGTTAATATGGTAAACATTTGAGTTAAGATATTTGAACTAATATGAGTTAATGGAAGAGATGCACCAAAGCATATTGTAACCAGCTGATATACTTTTTCTTTTTTATAATAGATACCTGTGTTCCTTTTTTTTTCTTTTTTTTCTTTTTTGTTTTTTCTTTCCTGCCTTGTCTTTTGTCCTTTTTGTCTTTTTTGTTTTATTTTTGCTTTTTTTTTGCTTTTTCTTTTTGATTTTTTCTTTTCCCACTGGTATGGGCATGTATCGTTCAAGATTATTACCTTTATTAATATTTTTAAATAATAATTACAGTCAAATGAAAATGGATATATGACGATGGTGATATGTATGAATATCTGAGTTAAAATGCTTGAGTTTAATATGAGTTATGTTTGTTGACTGTGGAGGAGATGTACCAAAGTTTATTTGTGATCGACTGATACACTTTCTATAGATGTAAAGAAAGAAGTTGTACTTGTTTCAAATTAAAATTTTAAAAAAAATAATTAAAAAAAAAAGCAGTAGCAAAGAAGATAGCATCCTTAACTAGGACACCTCAAACAAGTTAAAATTGTTTTTGTTTAAAATGGTTCACTTTTAGTGTTTCATCATGTAATTATTGGATTGCCATTTTACCCTATCAGGCTATTTTGTCTATGAACTACCATTCTGTGTCTGGGTTAAGATAGACCTATGTGTTGTATAAACAGTTAAATCCAATCAGCACTGACAATAAAAGAGATTATTTTTTGATCAAAACAACACTGGAATCAAGGGTTAGGTTAGCTGCGCTGATAACCAGAGATGGTGCAGCACTCTCTAGAAACTCCCCACTGTCATTTTATTTTTCACCATTTATGACCATATATAACATTTTCTCCACTCTCCCAAAATTCACAGCTGGCACCAGTAGTACTAGCTTTTGAGTAGACAAACAAGATAATAATATAAAACATGACTGTTTTTATAAAAGCACTGTTAAAAACAAAATTAAAAATAAGGTTAAAATTTCCAAGTTAAAAGTAAGAATCAAATTTAAAAATTCCCAAGGCTGAAAGATTAACAAGGTTAAGGGAGTGTCCTCAAGCCACCAGCCATCCCTCTGATTATGACCATATTAACACAATAAGAAGCAGAATTATTATTCCTCAGTGGATTGCACTAGCAACTGCTGATTCCTAACCAACATGTTATGTTTTAAGACATTTAGAATATTTTCAGATATTTTGCTCCCAAAGGAACTCTTCCCCATATTTAGTATAAACCTTATATTGTTTTCTGGTTTGTTTTGGTTATATATTCTAGCTTATCAAGACTTTTTGAATTTTCCTTGTGATTGGTCACTTCTTCAAGTTTTGCATCATATGCAAGAATTGTTTTGTAATTTATACCTTCATTCAATTCAGTTATTTTTACAAATGTGTAAAACTATATCCGTAGCTAGGCATAAGAAACTTCTTATATAACTCTGATACTATGAAAAAAAGAAATAATCCATATTTTTCCTTTTATAGTCCTCTGATGATGAGGAACGCTACTTATATGTCAATGTAGACATGAATTGTTTCGTATGGTATATTGATCAAGAAGGTGACAGGTAAAAAATACCCACACATTTGCACTTCTTTCTATTTAAATATCTTCAACTATGGCTGCTGTTTTGAATCTAGAGTTCTGCAACTGTATTTCTTAGCCATCAGCAATTATGCTGACTTCAACAGACTGCTTAAGAATCAAATCATTTCAAGATAACATACTTAATACTTTTTCTTTGCAGCCTAAATCAGATTTATGTTTATAGATTTATGTAGTACTTATGAGTAGTAATATAAATTTGATATTTAGGACTAACTGAAAACGCTGAAAGAAATCTTTCCATAATGGTCCATGGTATTAGGCTAGAAACCAGGAGTTAGGTTTCCACCTTGGCCACAAGGCCCACTAAGTGATTGGGCCAGTCACTTTTTCTCATCCCCAGGAAGGAGACAAATGTCAAACCTGAAAAATCTTGCCAAGAAAATTGCGGGGACCTCTCCTGACAGTCTCCAAGAAATCAGACAAGATTGAATAGGGGGGAAAATATGAGTGGGATGAGTGATAATATAAATTTCCTATTTAGGATTAATTGAAACCATTGAAAGAAATCTTAACCATTCCCATAATAGTCCAATAAATTATTTCTATCACTAGGGGAATTGAATTAGTGCTGCTAACTACCATTGAATATATATATATATATATATATATGTGTGTGTGTGTGTGTGTGTGTGTGTGTGTGTGTGTGTTTATTTGTGCTGATAAATAAATAAAGGGAGACTAGTATAGATCTATTTCAAGCTATTTAGCTCTCATCAGCTAGCCATACCCTTACTGGGATTTGAACATGGGCTATATTACATCCTAGGTAAACTATATTTGACCTTGGATGTCTCCCCAGAGCCTTTCTGTGAGAAGCAGAAATTTCTCTAACACTCCCCCACTTCATGAGAGGCCATTTTTCTATAGAGAGTTGACAAGAGGATCAAAATGAGAATTTCTGTCTTTTTTCTTTCTTTACAGAAAGCTAAATGGGTTGTAGGCTTGCCCCTCTTCTGGGTCATCTTACCATTGGGATATACTAATTAGCTTTCCTCTTTCTTGCTCATCTCCTCTTGAAATAAACACTACTAACAGGTTGCTGGTGTATATATGCAGAGACAGAAATAGAGAGCTTCTCTGTATCTTCTTCTTATTGCCAGATGTTACCTTTGCAATGTCTCAACAAGTGGGCTCCCTTTTTTCGAGTTTACTGCCAAACAGGATTGCTATTTGTCTCTCTTCTTGCTATGTTTTCTCTGCTGTTGGTAGGAGAATTGGTTCCTATGTTGGTAATTCCATTTATCATTGGTTAAACAAGCCAGTCATTGTCTCTTAATATCTTATCCCCAGGTTGCTTGGCATCGCTGTTGCCTCAACCACTCTGACATGGTTGAAGCTATTGCTTCAAAACTCAATCACAGTTCCTCTTATGGAGCCTTCAGTTGCTCACCTCCCGGAACCCAGCAATTTTCTACTGGGTCTTTAGTTTCTTTCCAAAGTCTTGATGCTTTGGGAGTCCCCTTCAATGAATTCTGCAATCACCTTTCTTCTTTTCTATAATAAATTCTCAGCTACCAATTTCAAAGCTTTCACTGCTTCATGGATTCCATTTCCAAATAAGCGCACATGCACTTATTATTGTAGAACACTTCTGAATATATTACAAAAACAATTTTAATAGTAGCAAATTCAACAAACATTTAAATTAAATATGTTTTCAAAATATGGAGTTTAAACTCTTCTTAGATATTTACATTATATATTTAATAAATAAAATTCATATATGGACACACACAGTCGCACAGACCCACATACACAAATGCACAATTAGAATCTTCGTACCACTTAGAAAACACTTTAATAATGTATAATTTCTTAAATATTTAATTACGTTTGTTTTTAGAAAGAAATTCTACAATATCTTGTTTGTATGCTTTACATTATTTATAAAATTCTGTTGGATAGTAGAAAGCATTTGTAGATTAAAAACAACACATACTTTTATATACACTTCAATATATGGATTTCTCTTGCCTCCCTTATTATGAACACAGCACATGAAGGCCAAGTCAGTTGGCATTCATTTATTAGTCTATGCTATCAAATTTTCTGCAGATGGCAAAAGCATTAAAATATTTACAACTGTTTTCAGTTCAATTTTTTATTTATTTTCCAAATATTGCAATATATTTCTTTTCAATGCTTTTGAGTTTTTTAAATATATTTTATTAAGAATTTTAATTATAGTAATAAAAATGAATACACGCTAAACTTAGAAAAAGAGCATAGAATAGAAAGAACTGCAGGAAAAGAGAAAAAAAGGAAAAGAAAAAACATAATAAAGAAAAAGAAAGGTATGAAGAAATAACTTCCAACCTTCCTTACAACAAATACAAATACATTTAATACTATCCATCCCATAAAATTAAACAGATATCTGTTCATCCCATATTTGTAAGCAAATCTATAAAACATCACATTTTCAATCCTGGTATCAGCAAAAAGTATTGCCAAAACATTGCAAGAAAAATATTTTAACATTGATGGTTTTAGGTTTAGGTTTTACCTATTCCCGAGGGACTCAGGGCGGCTAACAAAACCAAGGGAAGGTGGGGGGGGGGGACGACAATACAAAAGGGAGGCAACAGAAACAAACAACAATACAAAACAATTTAAAAGGTCTCAACAAGCACACCAACTCGAGTAGGGGATGGAACACAATAGCCCCAGGCCTGCTGGAACAGCCAGGTCTTAACGGCTTTACGGAAAGCCTGAAGGGTGGTGTGGGTCTGAATCTCCATGGGGAGATCATTCCAGAGGGCCGGAGCAGCCACAGAGAAGGCCCTCCTCCGGGTGGTTGACAGCCGGCATTGGCCGGCAGATGGAATTCGGAGGAGGCCTAATCTGTGGGATCTAATGGGTCTTTGGGAGGTAATCAGCAGGAGGCGGTCTCTCAAGTGATCAAATAAATAAGCTTTATATTCCTTCCTTTTATTTCTAACATAATTAATCTTTAGTTCATTCAAAAAAAAAATGATCAGCAAGGCTTTGAAACTAAAACTGGATCCAGACAAGACTATGGTTTCTTATGATGTGACTTCACTCTTCACCTGCATTCCAACAACTAAAGCTGTCACAATAGTGGCAAAATAACTGTGTTCAACTGTGTTCCCCATTATGGCTGATCTCTCCATGGAGAGGTAGGAACCAAAGTCCTAAACAACTTCATAGGAATTTCACTCACGGACTGGAATAGCTATGTCGACAATACTTGGGTCAAGATTAAAACATAGGAAATGGAATCCTTCACCCAACACACCAACTCTGTGGACAGATACATTAAGTTCACTCAGGAAGATGTTAAGGAAAATAATATGGCCTTTCTGGACTGTGCAGAAACCTTAACATTGAAGTTTACAGAAAACTCCCCCACACAGATCAATATTTGCATTTTTATTCTCACTATCCACTAGAACATAAAATGGGAGTAATACAAACCCTCCAACACCAGGCTGAAAGTTTGCCTACTAGCAAAGATAGAAAAGAAAATGAACTAAAACAAACCAAGGAAACCCTCAGAATTCCTGTTATCCCAACTCGGCTTTCATCAAATCCAAAAAAATACCCAACAGAAAGTCCTCCATAACAGACAAGGAGAGAAAACAAATGAAACAAAGTTGTCATTCCATACGCTGTAGGAATATTTGAAAAACTCTGGAAGATTTTCAACCAACACAGCATATATACACACCCTTTAAGCCCCAAAATAAGGCAGAAGCTTGTCCAACAAATTGTACAACACAGTGAAATATATGCAGATCTATATATTGGAGAAACAAAACAACCATTTCACAAACACATGCACAATATAGAGTAAACCCATTAGAGTAAGATACAGCAGTCCATCAGCATTTGTATTGTATTTATTACATTTCCATGTCGCCCTATTCCCGGAGGGACTCATTTGAAAGACATGGGTCACTCTTTTGAACATAGCAAAGTACACATTCTGGACAGAAAGGACCATTGGTTTGGTGAAACATCTACATTAAAATTGAACAGCCCCCTCTTAACTGCGGGGGAGGGATACAATGCCACATCTCTTGTTTACAACACAGTCCTTTCAACAGGTCCAAGAAGGTTCCACGTGCATTTGCAGTGTTCAGGTGACCCTGAGGGTACAGATAATGTCAGGTTTCCAAGTGATGAAACTCATTCAAAAAAGAAATGCGCAAAGTCCATCTTCGAAAACAAATTTCTTTTTGTTCAGATAGACATCAAATTGGCAAAGTCTGTTGTAATTCTGGATCCGACACAAACCGGAATTACACCACATAATATTGTAAATTAGAAACATCCCTCAAAAGTCACGTTCTCCAATAAACACTCAATCCATATTGCCTGATGTCTTCAAACTCCACCTTCCGTTCTCAGCAGGAGCAGCCTCTGTTGCTACAGGAAAGAAGGTCACGTAGCCAAACCAATGTTCACTATCTGTTTCCTCCTTCCCCCCACCTTAAGAATGTGGCGAGCCCGAAAACCCCCTTAAAGGATTAAAAGAAAGAAAAAGGAATAAATGAGTATAACAGAGAGCTAAATAAAATAGCTACACATGTCAAATTTGGGCTCGACAGATAAGCCTCCAAGTGGCCTCAATGTCTCCCAGAGAGTGCTAATGTGCAAATGACTGCAAGGAATATAAATCCTTCAATTTTCCTCCATTCAGTCAGAATTGAAGAAGCTTCTTGGATGAGAAGTGAAATGCCTTCAGGAAAAAACAAAGGAAGTCCAGTTGCCTTTTGAAAAAGCACATTTGGGAGGACCTCGAGAGGGGTATGGTAAATAGAATATGGCTTTGTGAAACCAGAGCCATCGACCACAGGAAAAACCAAGGAACTGTGAGTAGACTGGTTATTTGGAATCTCTGGATAAGGTGAGGATGGGAGTTCACCATATTCACCATGTGCTCTTGATGATTGTTCCTTATCAGTCAATTGATATAATCTTCCTTCTTTATTGTGGCATTATCATTATGG
This sequence comes from Thamnophis sirtalis, assembly GCF_051295495.1. NCBI lineage: Eukaryota > Metazoa > Chordata > Lepidosauria > Squamata > Natricidae > Thamnophis > Thamnophis sirtalis. The sequence goes on along the minus strand of NW_028261386.1, from coordinate 64,871,636 downwards.
CTTGTCACATGACCAGCCAGAGGTTTGGACTGGATTTGCCATTTTTATCCATGTATCAATTATTTCCCAAGAACTTGAGATAGGCAGATGTTGACTTTCTATGAGTTTGAGTGCTGGGAATCAATAAGATCAGTTACCTTGCTCTTATAACTGTGGTGGACCCTTTTAAAGCACAATAAATCTGCAAATCTCAGTTTCTAATCCCCTTTCTTGGATGAGAAGTGAAACGTTTGCAAAGTCCCAGACCACTTTAATTTCTTTGTTTTCTACTAATTGTTATTTTGTGGTCCCGTTAGTTCTTAGTTGCAAGCAAATAGTATTTCTTGCAGATTTCCCAGCACCATTTTTGTTATTTTATTATGTTGTTGTTTGTAGTCAACAACAATCTTTGTGAACTTGTTTGTAGTCAACAATCTCAGTAAGATATTTATTTTTATAGTAGCTATTCTTCCTGTCAGTGACAATGGCTAAGTTCCCCACTTCTCCAAGTCTGTTTTAATTTGTTGAATATTTTATAATAATTATCTTCTTTAATGGTTGCACATCTTGCTGTTAATTAGATTCTTAGGTGTTGGAAGAAATGTCCATCTGGGTTCAATTCCAAGTGGGAAGAAAGACACTGGAAACATGGAGACTGCTTAGAAAGATGGTTTAATGGTGAACCGGATCACATGATTTGAGATCCTGGCAAAAGAAAAAGGGAATAGATGCTGAGAATGCCTGGGTTTTATGCCCTCTGTTGGGCTATGTTGGGCTTTGAATTTGAGCTTGTGTTCTGTTTGGTTGTCAGACTCCCATAGGGCCATGCATGGGTAACTTTATAGGTTGTCTGTGTCCCAGGCTTGGTTGAGCCTTGCTGGGTGATGATGTAGGCTTTGGCCAATTCCTATCATGGCTCTTCTTGAATCTTTGTTACGTAGAATAGACTGGCCCAGGCCTTAATGGCCCATTAACAAAGGTGGTGGGGGATGAGTTTCTGCCTTCCTTTTAGGGGAAATATTCTGCCCTTTTAATATTTCCTAAAATATTTCATTTAATATTTTCTAGGAGGGGGATGGATGCTACCTTCCTACATAGGTATTTAAGTTTCTTGACTATCTGAATATCTATCCCCTTCATTAACTCTTTTTTCTGTGTATCTTAAGATTTTTAACTGACTTCCGGTGGCACTGTAGGCATTGAAGGACACTCCTTTGGGAGTGCCAGCCCCATGATCACATTTAGCTGCTAGAACAGCGTAAATCAGCTGTCTAAAGGCTTGAAAACTCTCCCCTCGGGAAAAGAGAGGGAGGTGAGCAGCTGGGCAAGGGTAGAGCTCCCCTAGAGCCCCAGGAGCAATTCTGGGGCTCGAAGGGTGAGAGCTTCCCAGCAGCCCGACATTGCTCCGCTTCGAGTGACGCTTCTGCTGCAGCAGAAACAAAACGCCACGACCATCCCTGCAATCAACGTTTTTATCTACATTTGAATAAGATGCAGGCAGAGCAAAGACAGGAGTGATTACAATTGCAAGTACAAACCTTAACTCTGATGTAGTATCACTTCCTTCTGTGAAGATTAAGGGGAACAAAGGGGAAGATGGTGCCAGAACATCAAAGGGTGTGGTGAAAGTGAAACTTAAAAAGCAAAGTATTTGTTAAGTGCTTGTTAATGTTGTTAAAAGAACCAAGAGCTCAAGAGTAAACAAAACAGCATTGGTTTACTAACAAGCTATAAGATTGAACAAATCTGGGGATTAGGTGGACTCTTTGGACTCAATAATTTGGTTGCTGAAAAGTGTGATTTGAAAATTTGGAAATGGCTTCAAAGCAAACAAAATTAAGTGCTTCTAAGAGTGCTGGAAGTTCCCCAGCCCAGACACACAAATTGCAGTCCCTATTACCCCCAGCGGACACACAAACTTTGACACTTGAAGCCCTCCAAGGGGCTTTAAAGGAACAAGCCTCTGTTTTGGAAGGAAAAATTACAACTGCTTTTAAAGATGTGTCTGACGAAATGTCTGAAATTAAGGATTTAATCCAAACTTGCAATCAACAAATAAGAGAAGACATAGTAGATGCATTTAAGGGTTTGCTTGGTTATGTAACATCACTGGAGGATAGGGTGGAAGAAATTAATCAGTCTAATGTGAATTTGGAGAACAAAGTTGATGAGGCTCAAATCAAGATCGAAAAGTCAGAGGCAGAAGTTACAATGATACAATATAGAGTGATGGAATTTGCTTTGAGAATAAGAGGCCTGAAAGAAAATAGCCAAGAAAATTTGAAAGAGATTTTTGCAGAAGCCTTTGCTCAACTAATTGGCGAACCCAAGGCAGAATATGATTGGTAGCTTGACAAAATTTACTGTGTTAATTCATGGATTGCTAGACAGAGACAACTACCAAGAGATATTGTAATCTATTTTGTCACCAGGAAAACAAGCAATGGAATATTACAAGCGACTTATAAAAACAAATTACAGGTAGCAGGTCAGGAGGTGGTAGTATTGAAGGAAATTCTCCCTAAAATGTTGAGATCCAGAAAGGACTATGCATTCCTAGTGGACGAACTTAGAAATCGCCAGATACAGTACAGATGGGAGGTTCCAGCCGGATTGGTGGTGAATTATTTAGGAGAAAGCTATCGTCTTAATTCAGTTTGGAAGGCAAGAGATTTTTACAGTAATGTACTAAAGGCTGGATACCCAGCATCTCCAGGATCCAGAAGAAGAAAAGAAGCAGGGGAGGCTAGACAGGAAGATATCCAGCTACAAGCGGGTGCTGCTCAAGCCCTGGAATTACTTGAGGAGACAGAAGGAATTATGGAACAAAGACAAACTCGAGTGGCAACCAAACGTAAAGAACAAGAATTAAAGATGCAACAAGCTCAGACAACAATCCAGGAAACTACAAACACAAATACAGAAGCTATGGGGGGAGCCAGACCAAAGAAGAAATTCCAGCAGGATTTCCAGGTGGCTCTTAAAAAGCTTCAGGGGGTCAAAGATGACAATTAAATTTTTAACCTGGAATGTTAATGGCTTAAATCCACCACAAAAAAGGGAAAAAATATTTCACCATTTGAAACAATTCAAAAATGATGTAATTTGTTTCAAGAAACACATATTAGAACAAATGACTAGAAATATTTGATGAATGCAAGATTGGGAATACATTTTGTGGCATCTGCTCCGGAGAAGAAAAATGGTATAGTTATGTATTTAAGGAAAGATTTAAAGGCTGAATTAATTATTTCTTTTCTTTTGTTTTTTTATTGAAAATTTTTAAAAGCTTTTACAAATATTTACTTCCCTTCCCCCACCCTCTCCACCCAAACCCAACCCCCCCAGCCTCCCCCCCCAACTTCCCAGAGCAAATACAGGGTATAAATCTTTAACAATCATATTCTAAATCTAAAAGAAACTTAGTATCATCTTTCATTTGTGCTTTAACTCCTCTTTTGTTAAGCTAACTCTAAACAGATTATATCATTCCTTGCTTTTTCAATCATAAGCTATCTGGAATTTCTTAGTCCCATATTTATTTTGAATATAATCAATCCATCTTCTCCACTCCAGTTTATATTTCTCATCTGAGTGATCCTTGAGATATGCTGATATTTTAGTCATTTCTGCTAAGTTTTTTACTTTTAATGTCCATTCTTGAATAGTAGGCAAATCTTTCTTCTTCCAGTATTGCGCCACCAACAGTCTTGCTGCCGTTGTTAGGTTCAAAATCAAGTTAGTCTCTATAACAGTACAATCAGTAGTTATACCTAACAAGAATAACTGAGGGGTAAACTTTATCCTCTTTTAAAAAATATTTTGCATAATCCACCATCTATTTATCCAGAATGCTGTAACCTTTTTACAAGTCCACCATATATGGTAATATGTAGCATCAACACAATCACATGTCCAGCATTTAGGTTGCAAATTCGGATACATGCAAGCCAATTTTTTAGGATCCAGGTGCCATCTATAAAACATTGTGTAAAAATTCTCTCTCAGATTTTGGGCTTGCGTGAATTTTACATTTCTTACCTATATCTTTCCCCATGTATCCAGCATTATTGGTTCTTCAAAATTTTGTGGCCACTTTATCATACAGTCTTTAACTAATTCTGTTTCAGAATCCATTTCTACTAATACATTATATAACCTTTTTATATGCATTTGACTTTGATCCCTAATTTGTTTTAGTAGATTGTCCTCATTTTGCGTAATACCAATTTTCTGATCTTTTTTCCACCTGGCCTGTAACTGTCCATTCTGAAACCATGTTTGGATTACCTTTTCCTCTTTTAGTACATTCAAGGGTTTTAGCTGTAATACACCTCTTTCCATAGTAAGAAGCTGTCTATATGTAGTTACATCCTGTTTTTGTGCTATACTTATGTTCTCTATTGCATGTCAGGAATTGCCCACATAGATATCTTATCGTTTAATTTATGTTGATATTTTTTCCAGACACGCAATAGAGCATTCCTTAAAATATGATTTTTGAAATTCTTATCCACTTTCTTGTCATATATCAGATAAGCATGCCAACCGTATACCAAATCATGCCCTTCAATGTTAAGTATTCTATCCTCTGTTGAATTAATCCAGTCACTGATTATTGATAAAACTACTGCTTCATAGTATAGTTTTAAATTTGGCATTTTCAGGCCTCCTCTCTCATGTACGTCTTGCATTATTTTAAATTTTATTCTCAGTTTCTTCCCTGCCCAAACGAATTTGTTAATACCCTTCTGCCATTCAAGCAAGTTTGCATCTTTTTAAAATATTGGTATCATTTGAAAAAGAAATAAGAACTAGACAAGACATTCATTTTCACTGCTGCTATCCTTCCCAACAAAGACAATTGTAGTTTTTCCCAATATTTCATCTCTACCTGTATTTTATGCCATAATGGTTCATAATTATATTTATATAGCTTCCCATTTGAAGTTGTAATATAAACTCCTAAGTATTTAACCTTTTTAACTATCTCACATCTTTCTAATTCTTCCCTTTGCTCAGTGTTCATATTTTAACTAACATCTTTGTTTTCCCTAGATTTATTTTAAACCCAGATACTTGGCCATATTGATTAATCATATTCATTAAGACCTTAGTAGATTTCCCTGGTTGGGTTAAAGTTATAACCAAGTCGCCCGCAAATGCTCGTAATCTATATTCGTGGTGCCTAATCTTAATTCCCTGTAATTCTTCTGACCCCCATATTTTATTCAGCAATAACTCCAAGATTATAATAAACAATAATGGTGATAGGGGGCAATCCTGTCTTGTACCTTTATCCCATTAAAGTGTATTATATTGAATACTTTAGAATATTATGAAGCACATCCGGAGAAGCAAGTGGCATTGCTATTTTTGGATACACAGAAAGCATTTGACAATGTGAACTGGGAATTTATGATAATGCAATTACAAATGATGGATTTTGAGAAGGGGTTTATAAATATGGTTAAAACTATCTATAAAGAACAATCGGCAAAGGTGATTGTAAATGGTGACATGACTGAAAAAGTGCCTATTAGGAAAGGAACTATACAAGGATGCCCGCTATTATTTATATTTGATATTAGAGATTCTGAACAGAAAAATAAGGCAGGATAAAGAAATAAAAGGAATGAAAATTAAGAAAAAAGAATATAAATTACAAGCATTTGCGAACAATTTAGTGTTTATTATGTAATATCCAGTAGAAACAGGTCCAAAGTCACTTGAACAAATAGAAGAATATGGAGAAGTAGGAAGATTGAAAATTAATAAAGATAAAACAAAAATGTTAGTGAAAAATATAACAAAAAAATAGAAAAGGCAAATAATGGGGAAATTAGATATCCAAATAGTGAAGAAAGTGAAATATTTGGGTATACAGCTGACTTCTAGATGCATAACTATCAAGGAGGATAATTATTATAAACTGAAAAATCAAATTGAAAATGTGAAAGAGGGGATTTATTTTTATATAAATATGGAAGTAAGTTTGCTTGAATTCCACCCCAAAAATCCATCAGAGTGAAGAAGAAAATAAGTAAATACAACAATGGAAGGAGGGAGAAAGAAGAGGGAAAGAAGGGAAAAGGAGTGGAAGAAAGGGAGGGGTAATAAGGGTAGAAGAGAGGGTAGACACGGGAAGAAGAGAGGAGTGGTGGAGAGGGAGGGGAAGAAGAAAAGAGAAAGGAGAGGAGAAAGAAGAAGGTAGAGAAGGGCAGTTGGGAGGATGGAAGAAGAAGTAGGGTTGTTGTAAAATAAGATGGATGTACGGGGTAGCAGGAAAGCGACCCCAATTATATTTTTAAATGAATTGTGATAAATGTTAAAAGATAACATTTAAATGTTAGTAATACTTATGAGAATGTATATTTGTGAATTTGGGCTTTGTTATCCACTGTCCTGAATTGAAAATGGTACTGTCTGTTTTCACTAGAATTTTTTCAATGTTTTTGTAAACTGAGTATTTTTTTTCAAGGTTATGGGATTCTGGTTCGACTCAGGTAAATATGTTCATTATAAATTAGTCAATAAATGTAAAGAGAATATTCTCTGTTTCTGGATAATATTAGCATGTGTTTTAGCAAAAGCCATGACTTTCTTATTAATTCTCATTCCCTATCATCATTTATACTCTCAGAGCTGAAAAAAGGCTACATGCATATATCTGATAAATCTTTTACTAAAGTAAAAGACTTCTCCCATTCCAGCTTGAGTCTGTTTAAATTATTAAAATGTATGGTTGATAGTGTTAAGGTTGTGTAATCCTTGGTGCTATCTGAGCTTGCTTGTTGTCTTGCAGACATTTTATTACCCAGCTCGGTAACATCATCAGTGGTAGAAGGGAGGGAGATTTGTTCTCTGTTTATATATTACTAGCTTGCCTGTCAGTATTGGTGGGAGTGGTCTTAGTGGTTCCTTGATTAGGCTGATGTTTACTATTAGCTTGTTAGTTTGAAGTTCCTTGGTTGAGATATTGTTTATGTTACATACTGACAGACAGTATGGTAGTTTCCACCAAGGTCCTCTGATCTGTTGGGGAAATACTCAAAGGTGATTGGTTAAGACGCCTGACAGCTCCCTATAAAAGGGCTGATGCCAGACAGAGTCTTTGCTGGATTGTACATAGTTGTCACTTAATAGAGAGCTGTTGTTGCTGAAGCCTGAGTCTTACCTCTTCCATTCACTCTATCTAATAGTTTGCTTCTTGATTATTGGTGTAGTATTAATCTTGATATTAATCTTTGCTTATCTGGGTGCTGATTGTTAGTGATGTGGTGTTTTGTGTTGTGAAATCCATGAACAAGAGGCTTGCCTCTTCCATTCACCCTATCTAACACTGGTGACAAAGGTGGGATTGGAAGGCAACTGGGCATCAAAAAGAGCAAATACAATCCATCAAGTCAATCCAGCCCAGAGCGAAGCGCGGCATCGAGCAGCCATTTTTAAGTGGCAAATTTGAATTTGCCTTGTCTGAACAAGATGACTATGCACACCCCAGCAGCTCTCTACGACCCAGCCACCAAGCACTGGACTCGTATATGATGAGCTTTGAATGCTTCCTCAAAGCCAATGACCTCCTGGGCCTGTCTGAAGGCCAGAAGAAAACCATGTTCCTGAGCTACTGTAGGCCAGAGGTATTCGACACCTCCAAGGACCTATCTGAGCTGACGCCAGTACAGTCAATCACTTGGTCAATGCTACAAGAGACGTTGAGGACATACTACACTCCCAAACCATCTAAATATGTGCGGAGGCATGAATTCAACCTCTTAACCAGAAAGAAGGTGAAACGATCAACCAGTATGTTGGTACACTTCAAAAGGTTGTGGCCTACTGTGAATTTAGGGACTTAGATGAACTGTTGCTGGACAGAATCATTTGCGGTGTTCGGAACATTAATTTTCAGAAGAGGTTGCTCACAAAGACAAACCTCACTCTTCAAATTGCCCTGGACGAATCCCGGGCTATCAAGTCATCAACCAAGTCGATGGAAATGCTGCAGAGGGAGAACAGCCCCCAAAGTGCATGCAAGACCATTGAAGTCCATTGCGAGACTGCTGAGCGAGGACTCTCTGACAGCGAGGACGAGGTCTACCGCATGCACACAGAAAAAAAGAATTGGCGCGGAAATTCGAAACCCATTTCCCATCTTGCACTGGCTGTGGGGACAACCACCAGCAATCTGCCTGCTGTTTCTGAGATGCCATTTGCCAATGCTGCGACCATAAGGGGCACATCATGAGGGTCTGCCGAAGCGAATTCCCTGCAGCACCAAAGCAGCTGACCATCCACACCACACACCCAAGACCACCAAGGTGAGAGACATGAAGCCGTGGCAAAAGCAGACCTGGTTGGACAACAACGCTATGTTCCAGACAACCATCAGGCAAGCAAGTACCCCACGGAACAAAACGTTGAGGATCTCCATCTCCTTGAGGGTTCTCCCTGCTCCATGGAGATTGATACCAGCTCGTCACTGACCATCATGTCCTGGGCCATGCTTAAACAGGCTGCCCCCAACTTGAGGAGGCACAAGGTGAGGGTTCCAGACCTGCACATGAGCGATTACCATGGGAACCGAATCCTGGTTCTGGGCCAAGGCACTTTCCGAGTGCAATTAAAATCATTCAATGGACTGCTTCCTGTGACTGTGGTCAGTGGAGCCCTGCAGAGCCTCCTAGGCTTAGGCTGGTTCGAATCCCTGGGCTTGGGGGTGACTGGAATCAATGCCGTTTGTGATGCCAGCACCAAAGAACTGCTAAGGGAGTTCGAGGATGTCTTCAGCACCAGTCTAGGCAAGTATGTGGGGACCCCAGTATTATTTAATTTGAACCCCAACATTTCCCCCATTAGATTAAAGCCCCGGAGAGTCCCTTTTGCTCTCCGACCCAAAATTGACCTCGAATTGGACAAACTAATTGGCCAGAGGATTCTGGAGTCGGTTGATCACGCACGCTGGGAGACTCCTATAGTGCCCCAGTCAAGCCTGATGGGTCTGTCCACATCTGTGTGGACTACAAGTACACCATCAATAAGGCCCTACAACTGAGCTCTTATCTGGTGCCCATTGACCAGCATTTGCTTCATTCCTTTGGTTTGGGAAAAGTACTTGCAAAATTAGATATGGTGCAGGAATACCAGCAGTTGCCTGTAGATGGCACCACAGTGGAGGCCCAAACCATTGTGATGCATAGGGGTGCATTTAAATGCACCCGGCTGCAATTCGGAGTTAGTATTGCCCCTGGATTGTTCCAAAGCATCATGGAATGGCTTTTGCAGGGGATACCAGGAGTCATCCCCTATTTTGATGACATCTTGGTATTAGCTGCAAATAAGGAGCAACTTTTTAAAAGATTACAAACTGTTTTGACCAGAATTTAGAGAAAAAGGCCTCTGTCTGAAAAAAGAAAAATGCCAAATTAATGTACCAAGGGTTGAATTTCTGGGGTATTTGATCAACGGCTCTAGAAACAAAAAAATTAAAGCAATCCAGGACACCCCACACACATACCTCGCATAGGGCAGACCTGAAGCCGCCACATTTGCCGCTGTGAAGAGACTGCTGTCAGCGGACACATTCCTGGTCCAGTATAACCAGACTCTGCCACTTGTGCTGACTTGTGACGCCTCTCCGTTCGGGGTGGTCCTCAGCCACCGCATGCCCAATGGAACTGAGGCACCCATTGCCTACTACTCAAGGAAGCTGTCAGCTGCTGAGCGCAACTACAACCAACTGGACTGTGAGGCTCTGGCTGCGGTAGCTAGAATCAAGGTTCCACAAGTACCTGTATGGCCATGACTTTGAAATCATCATGGACCATAAGCTGCTTTTGGGGCTACTGGCTGGAGATCGACCAACTCCAGCATCGCTGTCACTGCGAATGACTCGTTGGACTATTTTCCTCGCACCTACAGCTACTGCCATGTTCACCGGGTCATTGTTCCAGCCAAACTGCGAGTTGCAGTATTGGAGGCCTTTCATGTAGGGCATCCGGGAATTGTCCGGATGAAATCTTTGGCAAGGAGTTATGTGTGGTGACCTAACATGGATGGGGAGATTGAAGAGTGGGTGGCTACCTGCACAGCATGCCAAGAGTCCAGACCAGTTCCCCCAGAGGTATCTGCTAAGGAATGGGAATGGCCTCAGTCACCCTGGTCAAGGGTGCACATTGACTTTGCCGGCCCTGTTCACGGCCAAGTCTTCATGGTAGTTGTGGACGCCTACTTGAAGTGGCTAGAGATAGTCCTTATGACTGCTACCACAACAGAAGCGGTCATCAAGGCACTACAGAGACTTTTCTCCACTCACCCTGTCTGATGCCTTAGTCTTGGACAACGGGCCCCAATTTACAGCCATGCAATTTGAGACTTATTTAGCTTCTCAGGGAATCAGACATGCCCTGGTCATTCCCTTCCATCTGGCCAATAATGGACAGGTAGAGAGAATGGTGCGATCTGCAAAAGAAGCCCTATCCAGGATGGGGCCAGGAGATTGGCAAACATGGATAGACCAGTTCCTCCTTTACCAGCACATCACTCCAAGTGCAACCACTGGCAGAAGTCCCGCCGAGCTTCTGATGGGTCACCGGCTAAGATCGCCCTTAGACAGGCTACACCCAAACTACTCTGCCATGACACCACCAGATTCGACTGGCAAACTTAGACACTTTAGAGTAGGGGATCGAGTTTATGCCCACAACTACGCTGGAAGGGGCTCTCTGGATTCCTGCCATGGTTACAGGAATCACTCCTACCAGTTGGAGCTTGAAGATGGTAGAATTTGGAGGCAGCACATTGACCAACTCCGAGGTCACATCTCCAACTCCAATCTTAAGCACCCAGAGGTAACTCCTGCATGAGTTAGCCAAAGCCCTACCCAAAAGGAGCACAAATTCACTCCTTCCACAGACTACTCAAGCCTGAAGATACCAGGTTACTTATCTGGTGAAGTTAGAGGGCCGCAGTGAGTTCCAAGCGAACCGGCTCCAGAAACTCCAGCTGAGCCTTGTGGAAAGTTCAAGGAGCTTCCACCAGGTGAAGCCAGAGAGACAAAAGGTCCATCTGACCTGACCAAAGTTTCAGCACCGACTGAACTGCACAGGCCAGAGAGAGTCACTAGAAAACCCGCCTACCTGCGTGAGTACATAAACAGCTGGATCAGCCCAACTAAGAGGGGAGGGGTGTTACATACTGACAGACAATATGGTAATTTCCATCAGGGTCCTCTGATCCAGCGGGAGAATACTCAAAGGTGATTGGTTAAGATGCCTGAAAGCTCCCTATAAAAGGGCTGCTGCCAGATAGAGTCTTTGCTGGATTGTACATAGTTGTCACTTAATAAAGAGCTGTTGTTGCTGAAGCTTGAATCTTACCTCTTCCATTCACTCTATCTAACAGTTTACTTCTTGATTATTGGTCTAGTATTAATCTTGATATTAATCTTTGCTTATCTAGGTACTGATTGTTAGTGATGTGGTGTTTTGTGTTGTGAAATCCATGAACATCATGAACACTAGTATTTAAGCAGAGCAATTGCATTCCCTTTCTCATTAACTCTGGGAAAATTAAATAGAAAATTAATCTATTTTCTCATAGTTAATAAAATTATTTCAACTTGTTAACTAAACAAATACAATTACTTGCTTGAATAATTACATAACATTTTCAGAAATTTTAAAAAGCATTTTTCATAAAAATGAAAAGCCTTACTCTGTAATACTAATCTTTATTTTTTTTGTCAGACTATAAAGTTATGGTTACTTGATCCAGAAAATGCAGCCATAGAGGAAGTGCGACATACTGCCAAGTCACCACCAATAGTAGGTATTTTATTTTGAAACAAAAGAGTGACCTTATAATTTACGTGGCATACATATAATGCTATCACATTTTCAGAAGCAAGGTGAAATTGCTTCTTTTTTCCTTAATTGCTGCACAAGAATAGTTTTAGGGGATGGCAGCTGAAGAGAAAACAGATAACTTCAGTCACACTGAATAGTAATTCAGTTGATTTTTTGAAAAATGTGTTCTGAATCAGATTTTATAAATTTAATGTCTGCATATGGGGGATTGCAGATCAAAGGAGAGAAACAAAAACAAAGGGAGAATTCAAGTAAAAGAGAAGAGAAGGGGAAAAGGTAAGAAAAGTTTTCAATGAAAGAGGATTTTGTTGATATGTTCTTATTTTTTCCATCATAGCACCAAGGTGGATGCCTATTGATAGATACACGTAGTTGTTATGTATACTGTACAGATGTGTTTGGTTGTCCCAGTCAGATCAATGAGCAATGATAGTGTCAAATCTTTGGGCTGGCGGGAGAAACAGGAATATTGCAATGCAGTCAATCAGTGAGGTGACAGTGGACCAAATGACTGGGAAGGGCCAATGGAACTTCCATCAACATCCCCCCTGGCAGAAGCTAAATAGAACTATATTGGGTGGTAGCCTTCCATTGTAAGGATTGCTTAGAGCAGGCCTGTCAAACTGGCAGCCGGTGGGCCAGATGTGTCACGTGCAGGCCTTGCCCACCCAAGCTCCACAAAGGCAAAAAACATTGTGATATGTCGTGATACATCATGTGACACTATCGAGTTTGACACCCGTGCCTTAGAGAGTGGTTGGAAATCAGCAGAGCTTGGTGGGTCTTTATTCCAGTTGATGGGTGACATGGAATGGGCTCCAGAGAGTGCAGTAGAGCAAATGGCAGTTGACTAGTGGCTTAGACTCCTATCCTCCATCTTGAGTCTGCTGCTGCAGAGAAAACAGAGACACTGGGCTGACACAGAACAAAGAACTGGTGATGGTTACAGGGTCTTAGCCATTGGAACCATTAGTGATCAGGCTGTTTGCTGTACTGGGTCCAGGGAAAAGCAGCATATCTGTGGGGTGGTGTTAGGATGAGTGCCTTGTTTTTTGTGGCTGCTATTCAAGCAACCATAAGATCTAGCAGTCATTTTGATGGATTCTGTTCCCTATAACAGAGCAGAATAACAGAGTTGGAAGGGACCTTGGAGGTCTTCTACTCTAACCCCTGCTCATGCAGGAAGCCCTATACCATTTCAGACAAATGATTATCCAATCTCTTCTTAAAAACTTCAAATGTTGAGCATCCACAACTTCGGGATGCAAATTGTTCCACTGATTAATTGTTCTCACTGTCAGGAAATTTCTCCTTATTTCCAGGTTGCTTCTCTCCTTGATTAGTTTCTACCCATTGCTTCTTGTCCTGCCTTCAGGTGCTTTGGAGAATAGATTGACTACTTTATTTATTACGCACCAATAATCCCTGAGATATAGGAACACTGCTGTTTTGTCACCCCTAGTCCTTCTTTCATTAAACTAAACATACCCAATTCCTATCATTGACAACAACTGAAACTTCCTGTGATCAATGTGGTAGTGGAGCTCCCAAGGCAGAGATGCAGGATGGTTATGCTGGTGGCTGGCAAGCATCTGGATCAAGGACACTTGCATGATTTGGCTCCTTTACATATTCTGGCAGTTGGAATGAGGGCTGGGTGTAGCTGTGTCTTTTCTGCTTCCCTCATATGAGAGATAGGAGTGGACGTGGAGTGCTGCTGCCCAGCCATTTGGAATATGTACCGTATTTTTCGGAGTATAAGATGCACCTTTCCCCCCTCCCCTAAAAGAGCGTGGAAATGTTGGTGCATCTTATACACTGAATATAGCCATTTTTGGCCTCCCGAAGGCCCGCCCCCACATCTCATTTTTGTGAAAAATGGGTGAAAAACAGGGGTGTTTTTGCCTTCCCCCACCCCCCCCAGAAGCACTGCAGACTTCAGCAGGGCTGGGGGAAAGGGAAAAATGCCCCCATTTTGGTGCAAAACGGGGACGTTTTTGCCTTCTCCCAACCCTGCTGACACCTGCAGAGTGCTCCGGGGGCCGGGGAGGACAAAAACTTTTTTTTCTTACTTACCTCTTCGAAATCTTGCTGCATTTTATACACCGATATGTCTTATAGTCCGAAATATACGGTAGCTTTTCCTCTTAGGGGAGAGCTGGGGCGTGGGGAGGGCCTTTGTATGGATTTGTCTTGCTAATCAATTGCAACCTTTTCTGGATAGGGAGTTTTGCTCACAGTCACTCATGCCTTGTCACTTCAGTTTTGGTTTGCTGAACTTGAAGATCATTCAGAAGCCATAAATAGTCCAGAACACACTTCTATTGTACAATTGCAATGTCTCCCAGTTTCCTACTTCAAGGTGCTAGTTATAATCTTAAAACCCCTACATGCCATGGGACCAAGTTATTAATTGATAACATCTGAGTCAATATACATCTAATCAGAGTTTTCCAGAAATTCTACCCTACATGTTGTGTTTGCATCTTATTGATATGTTAAATCTTATATCATTAAATGAGTTTCATATTTTTGAGGCAGTGCATAATCTTTTGCATTTTGGAATTTTTATGACATGCATCTCTAGTTGGAATATTTGTTATATATTGCAGAATCACTTTCTGTGAGATGGGAGGCCATATAAATTTCATAAATAAATAAATTTCATAAATAAACATAAATTCGCTTTTTCCCCTCTCCAAGTAATAGCCTTTTTATCTTTTTCACATCATTCAGTTAAGCTATTTTTGAAAGACCCCCAAAAGCCTTTTTCTACTTATATTTTTTCTTGTTCTTGCGCTCTTGTAATTTGTTCTTTTCCTATAGCCTTCAGTTTTATCAATTTAAATATTGTAGAAAAATAACTTTCTTAAGAAATAATCTTTAAAAAATTATCTTCCATAAAGGATCATCCTCTAGTTATTCTGAACCATTATATTAGAATTCTTTGTCACTTTCGAGACTGTGACGCTGCATTGTCTTATAGTTGGTCAACTCACCATAAAAATATATAAATTTCATACTAATCATTATTATTTTTGTATTGTTAAGTTATCTCTGCTGAGAAGTAGAGCTTCATGCAAATGAAATTATATTTATATTTAATAAAAGGATTTTTTTTAAAATTCTCTTAAAAATAATAACTTTTTATTTCACAGTATTCTAGGACCCTTAGCAGCCAGTTCTGGAATTTGGGACAGAGACCTATCATTAGAACATTATTTACAGAAACGGAATATTCTAACTCATCGTTTAAGGATGGGTACTGTTCTTTTAATTACATTTTATAGAGTAATGCAGTGCTTTTGAAATGAGAAATGAAGGCGTAGCAAACATGTTAGCCCTCCAGATTATGCTAACTGACAATCATTAGCAACCCTGACTTTGAGATCCAATCTCATATTCTATTGTATTCTACCTTCTCCTGAGACATACATAAAAAGCCATTAACACACCTTTTAACTCAATTTCTGGGACTGAATAATTTTATGTTTAATTTTTGCTGGCACATAAGGACCCCAAGGTAAGTCACCATTGTAAATCTTGGTTTGGTAGCCTGTAAAACTGTGATGAAATGGCTGTAAACTAGATGGCTATTGAAAAAGATATAAATACCATAGTTGGTTTTCCAACAGATTCCAGTCCATATCACCCTTGCAATAATGATGTTACTACCATGTTTCCCTAAAAATAAGACCCTAGCCCGATTTTTTGTGCCGGACCTAATATAAAGCCTACCACAAAAATAAGCCCTGGGGGATGGGTGTGGCCATCACAAGAGGCAGTGAGTGTGCAGGGGCCAACGGTGTCTTGCAGCAGTCACAGCCCTCCGTCCCCTTGGCGTAGGACAAATACTGATAAGTCTGAGTGTGGAGGCAGAGGGGGAGGGGAGAAGACAGGTGATCCGGACATACTGCCTGGCTGCTTAACTCACAGGAGGCTTGCATGAGGCTAGCACAGCGGCACTGGCAGCAAGCAGACGATGGTGGGTGAGGGAGGAAGGCAATCCCGATGCCCTGAAAAATTGCTCCGTTTCAAACTGTCCCCTTTGCAAGGAAACGAAGCTTTGTCCTCTGGACAAAAAGTGTTTGGGCAGTTACCACTGGCCCTACCCTCTCCGTCCCACTGTCTGCTTCCCCGCAGCCTCAATCAGGACCAAGCTGTCGGCACAACCCAGCTCCCACCTGCCCTGCCAGGAAGGCAAAGAGCCCATGCAAGACCAGCAGCAGCATGGGCAGCTGGTTAGCAGCCAGCATGGTGTCTGCTGTGATCAAGAAATGTCCCAGCAGCAGCTGGGGAGCAGGCAGGGCAGGTGGAGGCCAGGGCATGCCAAGAGCTTGACCTATTGCAGCTGCGGACAAGCAGACAGTGGGACAGAGAGGATGGGGCCAGCGGTAGCTCTGCTCCCACTCCCGTCAGTCCCCACACTTGCCACCTCCTGCAGTTTAAAAAAATGAGATCTCTCTGAAAATAAGCCCAAGTGCAAGTCCAAAAGAAAATAAGACCAGGTTTTATTTTCAGGGAAACACGGTAATAAACATCTGCAAGCAAACAACCAAATTAAGAAAGCATCAAGAACTCCACAGTTCAGTCCTGAGCTATAGATTCTCTTAGTTCTATCTTAACTACTGCACCGCAATGCACTGACACCAGAAAAACAATTTTACAATTCATCCTTGCACTTATGCCCATTGCAGCATTCCTGCAGTTATCAAAATTCAAGTGTTTTGCAACCACTGGGCATTTATGACTGTTGCAGCATCCTACAGTCACATGATTTCCATTTGCATGCTTCACAATAAGCTTCCCAAAAAACCAATAAGGAAGCTATTAGTAAAATTGCAAGTCACAGTCACATGCTGTTTCGCTTAACAAATACAGATGACATACTACATTTATTTGCCTCAAATATATACATTTGTTGATAATTTGGATGAGCTCCTCTTAAATCTGTTGTTTATTTGTCTGTTGGTATATGTGCAAATCTGTTTGTATATGTGTGGCATTAGATTAATTATGATTTTAAAGTGAATTAGTACTCAGTAACCATTTGATAAGCACAAGAACTGTGCTGTTGTGAATATAAGTACTATATACTTCATCGCTACAGTATTAATATTGATAGACTATGTTTGTATAGATCGGCTTAATGTACATTGAAATGTTAAATTGAAATGCTATTTAACCAATTTATTATTTTCATTGAATTGTTCAGCAAAATTTGCTTTTTTGGACTTAAGTTCAGCATTTAATTGGGAGGTAATTGAAATTTATAGGTAAACATTATTAAATTATTAAAAAGAATTAGGGAATAAATCATATTGATGAAAGCATATTCAAATACTTTGTTTATAAAAATATAATAGCTAATTATTTTTTTGTTTGTTTGCAGAATATGGATGCTTGAAATACCTAGCGAAACGAACGACAACATTGCAACCATTGTTGGCGAACTAGTTACTTTTCAGGATTGTTTTGTACTTGATATTCCTTTTACTATTGCCCAGCCTACATATATATTAGGACCCAAAACAGGAGTTTCTGTCACTCTTCCAGCTGATAGTGAAGCTATAATAGAATGGAGTGCTTGTTATCCAAGAACAGTTATCGTAGTGACAGTTGATGGTATCTTCCACACTAGCAGAGTATTTTTAAATGTAGAAGAAATATTATTTCCTCCAAGCCTCATACCATCTAGCGCAAGGGACAAAGTCAAAGAAATAGGAATTGTTTTTCCAAATGTCTTCATTCTGATTGAAAACATACTTTATCAGGCAAGAATAGGTCAAGTTATCAATGTGGGAAAGATTTATTTTCCAGGAATAAGACTTATTGGAATAAAAACCAAAGCTTGGTGTTCTGGAGAATATCCTTTGTCTGTGAGTATTTATAAAATGTTTTATATTTTATTATAAAGGAAGCTGTACTTATCCTTAAAATGAATACACAAGTGTGACCCGTCAAAACCGCGCTCGACTAAACCGCGCCCGATTAAACCGCGTTGCTGATGTCATCAACAGGGCGACAACAGCCAGCGCGGAGAAAGAAGGGCGCTTTAAATAGCGCTTTGAAAGCAAGCCAATTCAACTTAAGGTAAGGGTTAGCTTTAGGGTTAGCTTTAGGGTTAGGTTAAGAGTTAGGGTTAGGTTAAGGGTTAGGGTTAGGTTAAGGGTTAGGTTTAGGGTTAGGTTTAGGGTTAGGTTAAGGGTTAGGTTTAGGATTAGGATTAGGTTTAGGGGGGTTAGGGTTAGGTTTAGGGGTTAATTTTAGGTTTAGGGTTTACAGCGTGCTTCTGTCTCCGCGCTGTTGTCGCCCTGTTGATGACGTCAACGACGCGGTTTAGTCGGGCGGGGTTTAGTCGAGCGCAGTTTTGTGGGTGAACCATACACAAGTGCTTCATATAATATGCTGCTAATCTATGACCTCAGATCAGGTGAAATCAGTGATGGGTTTCAAAATTTTTTACTACCTGTTCTGTGGGCGTGGCTTATTTTGTGGGCATGGTTTGGTGGTCATGTGACCAGGTGGAAGTGGCTTGGTGGCTTGGCAGTCATGTGACAGGGTGGGAGTGGCTTGGCAGTCATAACCAATTCAGCAGTCCCATTAAACAATAAACAGCAGCCTCCTTTTCTATTCTTTTTAATACTGCTTGAAGTTTTTGCTCTAGGTTTTTTGTTTTTTTTTACTAGCGGGGAGAGGTTGGCAATGCCTGGGGATTTCTGGAAATTTCTCCTCTGTGAGGCACTAAAAAAACCAAGATAATATAAGGTCTCTTGCTGGAGTAGGGGGTTGGACTAGATGACCTCTGAGGTCCCTTTCATCCCTGGATTGTTGTGCTGTTTCAAAGCATCCTCTGAAGCTGCCTGTGTAGTGCCAGGTTTGTTGTCCTTCCTTCCTCTCCTTTTTGTCTCTCTCCCTCTATCCATCTATCCATATCTCATTCACTTTCCCTTCCCTTTTTCTTTCTTCCCTCCCTTTCTCTCTACCCTTCCTTCCTTCCTTCCTTCCTTCCTTCCTTCCTTCCTTCCTTCCTTCCTTCCTTCCTTCCTTCCTTCCTTCCTTCCTTCCTTCCTTGTGAAGAACCCAAGAGGTCTTTGGTAGAAGGAAGAAAAGCCAGACATTTTGAAATTAAGAACATGCCCATTGATCATCTGGCATTCTTAGAGCTTCACTATTGATTAGCTTAGCATGAGCAAGGATAGCTAGCCACACTTTCAATAAGCTCTCAACTCAAGCTCCATGCCAGAGGTCTTCAAACTTGGGAACTTTAAGACTTGTGGACTTCAATCCCAGAATTCTCCAGCCAACAGAGCTGAATTCTGGGTGTTGAAGTCCACGAGTCTTAAAGTTCCCAGGTTTGAAGACCTCTCTGCTTCATGCACTTGGGGATCCCCAAACAGTGAGGATTTCTTTCTTTCTTTTTCTCTTGAAGCCTCCCCCGCACCCCGCTTTTGCTCCAGGGAGCTGCAGGGAGGCTTGCTAGCCCCCCCCCACTCTATTTTGGACCTAACAGGCCTTCTTGAAGCCTCTTGGCAACCAAAATGGGTGCAGGCCCCTCCCACCCTATTTTGGGCTAGCAGGCCTTCCTGAAGCATCCTGGGAACCAAAACGTGGCTTTTGAAGATCCTGGAAGGGGCGGGAGAAGGTAAGGTTGCGAGCCCAGGGGAGACGGGGGGCGCAGCAAGCTCTGGAGGTGGTGGCTAGCAAGACTTACCTGTAGGCAGGAGGAAAAGACAGCTCAGTTGGGGCACAGGGCAGGCACCACATGGCAGCTTAGGCAGCCAAGGCAGCTTAGGCAGGGAAGCCACCCCCCAGAAGGTGAGCAATGACTAAGTAGATGGGCGGGGCATTTGCATTTAAAACAGGTTGCGCATGCGCACAACATTAAAAAAGGGGGAAAATACATTTTTTCAATGAAGGTAGTTCTGCACATGTGCAGAATAGAAAAGCAAGATGGCACCGCCAAGGATAGAACCGGTATGGTTCACGTGTCTACCGGAGTTACTACCTATCCGGCCGAACCGTACCGTACCGATAGGAACCCACCTCTGGGTGAAATGTTTGACAGATCTTATAGACTACATGAATTACATAAAGTAATAGATTGTGTCAGGATGAATAAATTGGAATTTAGTCTATATTAGTTATGGCAGGGTTGCTTTCTTTCTTAAGGAAATACTTTCCTTTAAGGATCACATTGGCAGTTTGGGGACCTTTTCTTAATGTCTAAATACTAGTGGCTTAGGGTACTTTGTTATAATTTCCCCTGCCTTATCTGATACTGGGGTAAAAGCATGGCTGCTGATGTTTATGCTACAATAATGCTTATGTTAAAATATTTCAGGTGCTCCCTGTGGTTCTGACATTGAAGACAATCCAAAAAGTCTGACATTTAAAATGGTTAATCATGTGAAAGCCATTGTAATCATATATATTTTTAAACATCTTTATTGCTGTCCTCTTTTTGCCATTGAAGGTGCTGGCTTGATCTTGAGAGTCCTAAATGTTTGGTGGTGGTATTAAAATTTGATTATGCTGAGGAGGTACTTTTCCCATTTGAACTCTTGTCAGTAGCAACTAGAACTTCACAATGAAACCCTATCTTAAGATGTATCAACTGCGGGTGCTCTTTAGAACATAGAACAACAAAGTTGGAAGGTACCATGGAAGCCATCTAGTCAGTGGTGGGAGTCAAATAATTTAACAACCAGTTCAATAGCAGTAGACTTATATACCGCTTCATAGGCCTTTCAGGCCTCTCTAAACGGTTTACAGAGAGTCAGCATATTGCCCCCAACAATCTGGGTCCTCATTTTACCCACCCCAGAAGGATGGAAGGCTGAGTCAACCCTGAGCCGGTGAGATTTGAACCGCTGACCTGCTGATCTAGCAGTAGCCTGCAGTGGTGCATTTAACCACTGCGCCACCTTGGTTCACCTGGAGTCAGGTTGGCTGTCATGATAGGTGTTGTCCATCCCTATCCTACAGCTCCGCCACACATGTGGGACAAGCCTCCCATGATGGCCAACTTGAACCTGGGCAAACCAGTTGTTAAATTACCTCCCACTGTCAAAGTGGATCCTGGGCACTCCACTGCAATGGAGAAACAGAAAATGGAATGCGTATGAGGGAAGAAGAAGGCCGCTTTCCTCTTCTCCCTGCTCCTCATCCTTCCCTCATGCTGACCGCTCAGTTTCCCATTTCTCCATCCAGCACCATGCTGTAGAGCTTGCTCCACCCCCCCCCCCATATGCCCTCGCTTCCACCAAGCATTTCTTTGGCCGCATTCCAGCTCTGGCAGGAAGGAGCAGCTGGCATGGATGCTGCAGGCAGAACACCCGCTCGCTTCACCTACCTTCCTGACCCTCTGGCGTTCCACTGGCACTTTGGCCTTGGGCTGCCGCCCCCATTGCTTTAAAGTAAGACAGTTTTCGCCTGAGTGATGTGATGGAAGGCGCCATGTCTCCATTTGGTTTCCATTGCTCCTCTCTTGGACTTTGGGGGACGGTTGTTTTTTTTTCCCCGCCTGGAAGGAAGTTGAATGAAAACCAGATGTGTTTCAGAAAACACAGATTTTCTGGAACACTTCTAACCGGTTCGCTGAACTCACAAAAAATTAGGTATTGGTTCTGCCAAACCAGTGTGAACCCGCTGAATCCCACCACTGCATCTAATCCAACCCACTGCTCAAGCAAGAGACCCTATACCCATGATAGCAAACCTATGGCACGCATGCCACAGGTGGCACATAGAGCTCTCTCTGTGGGCATGCCAGCAGTCATCCCAGCCCAGCTCCCCTGAGCATGCGCGTGTGCCTTCTGCCAGCCAGCTGGTTTTTGGGTCTCTACCATGCATCCTGGGGATGCATGTGTGCTTGCATGGGGGTGGGGCACAGGTAGAGGGGGCATTGTATTGCATTATGGGGGTTTGCATGCGTATGCACACCGACTGAACCCCATTTGGGGTCTGAAAGGCCGCCTGCACCAACTTAGAAGCCAAAATGGGCGGGGGGAGAGGTGCATGCACGGGGGCCACTTAAATTGCATGTTGGGTTGCACATGCACATGTGCTTTGAGCACTCGGCACCAAAAAAGCTAGCCATCTCTGCCCTATACCATTTCAGACATATGGCTTTCCAGTCTCTTTTAAAAATCCTCCATTGTTTGGGCACTCACAACTTCTGAAAGCAAGCCACTCCACTGGTTGATTGTTCTTACTTCTCCTTACTTCTAGGTTGCTTCTCTTCTTGATTAGTTTCCATCCATTTTTCTTGCCTTGCCTTGCCTTTGGGTATTTTGGAAAATAGTTTGATACCCCTCATCTTTGTGACAGCCCTTCAAACATTGATACACTGCTATCATGTCTTCCCCTAGCCTTTTTTTCCTAGACTAGACATACTCAATTCCTGCAACCATCCTTTATATGTTTTAGTCTCCAGCCTCCTAATCATGCTTGTTGCTCTTCTCTGCACTCTTTATTACTGTCCTCTGTCTAGATTTTTTTTTGCCTTTTTCAGATTTTAAACAGTTTTTGAAATATATAAGGCTATGCCTAGGAACCGTTGCTTGAAGTAGATTCCCTGCTTCAGGGGGCCTCCCTTCCTTGTCCCACCTACTGACTCATTTAATTGACAGCTGTGGCAATAAAACACACCTTTCAAAGCTATAAATAGTTCATTCTTGAATTATTGGGCCAGGAAATGAATATGGAAGAAATGATACTTATGTGACAGTCAGTAAGCAAGCTAGGTAGAAAGACCTGAAGATATGTTACCTAGCTCTATAATCTTTAAAATGTATTAAGTGTGAACTTTAAATACTATAACTAACAATCTGGAGAAGACTTAGATATATTTAAGCAACAGAGAAACTTCTGTGTTTTGAGACATTTCTCTCTGCAGGATACCAGAAATTAAGAGTATAATATTGATATTCTCATTATATCTTTCTTTTGATCTTTATATGATATCTAATGACATTTTAAATTACAAAGTATGTTGAGCTACAGTAGAATTATTTGTTTATACAGTAACTACTAAATAGTGCAGCGGTCGCCAAACTTTCTGGCACCAGGGAATAGTTGTGGAAGATAATTTTTCCACGGACTGGGGAGAGGGGGGTTTGCATGCAACCTAGATCCTGTGCATGTGCAGATGAAGTTTTACTCACCCATCGCTTGTGTGGCCTGGACTCTTAACAAGCCATGGATAGGTATTGGTCAGTGGCCTGGAGATTGGGGATTGGAGAACCGTGCTACAGTGGTGTATTAGACCAGGACTGAGAGACTCGGGTTCAAATGTCCAGCAGATCAAACAATTCATTGGTTCAGTTTGGTTTAGTTATTTTATTTCAGCTCATCTTACCTCATAGGCTTGTTGTTTGTATGATTAGATTATTCCATGTTTGTTATCTTTAGCAGAAATGTGGGAAATAGATACAACTAAATACGTATGACTGCTAAATACAGTAGTCTGACTGTGTCATTTTGGAAGCAACTATACCAGGGGTGGGTTCCTGCCAGTTCTAACTGGTTCATAGAAGAGGTTTCACAAATCTACCATACCGGTTAGAACTGTTCCAGCTGTGGAAGGAAGGAAGGGGCTTCTTCAGAGGACCCGAGGCAAGAGCAGTGTTGAAGCCCTCTCTGAAGCAGCTGGAAAAGGTATGTGTGGGTCAGAGGGAGAGGGAGGAATTCAAACTTCAACCTTCTGGTGCTGTGCGGGGCTTTGGCCAAAGGCTAGAGGGAAGGACCCTGGACTCGCTTGTGCTCTCCCTCCCCAAGTGTGGTTTGATTGCAGGCGGAGCCATGTTGCCTTTTCAAACCTGTAATCAGTGAAGCTGGGCTGGATTTTTACATAGCCAATCTGGGGAAAGTGTGTGTGCTACAGCATGGCTCATTGCCTGGCTTCCTGCCTCCTCCTGTGATCTCCTCAGTGCTTGCTCATGCTCTCATTCCCCCAAATGTAGTGACTTCCTCTACAGGCCCCATCCATTTCTCCTCCCCCCCCCAACATGCACACACAGCTGAATAAAGCTATGTAAAAATCCAGCCCAGCTTCACTGATTACAAGTTTGAAAAGGCAACGTGGCTATACCTGTAATCAAACTACATTTGAGGAGGGAGAGCACAAGTGAGCCCTGAGGAGACCACAGGAGGAGGCAGGAAGCCAGGCAAAGAGCCATGCTGTAGCACACACACTTTCCCCCAGCTCCTTTCTTTCGGAAGGCTTGGATTGGCTCCCTTCCGGCTTCTCTGCCTCTCTTTTCACCCCAGCAGGAGGTGAGTGGGTGGGCTTTATTGCGTTCCAGGCATTTCCCACCCAGAGAGCAGCTGCATTTGCAATGGGGGAGGTGTTTGAGGAAGGCAGCGGGGTGGCAGAGGAGCTGCTTTCAAGCTATTGGAAAAGATATCCAATCCAACTTGCAATTGGTGAAGCTGTGTGTGTGTATGCGCGCGCCTGTGTGTTTGAGAGAGAGTGATTGAGAGAGGGAAGGGGCTAGGGGAGATAATCCAATCTAACTTCTGTGTGTGTGTGTGTTTGAGAGAGGGGGGAGGGAGGAAGGAGGGGAAGGGAGAAGAAAGAGAAGGAAACTTCTTTCGCAAAAAAGAGGGAAAGGGAGAAAGAAAAGAAAGAAGGAAACTTCTTTTGCAAAGGAGAAAAACAAATGCTGCCGCTTTACATCGGAACTGAGCATGCCTGGCTGTGGAATTCTGGGAGTTGAAGTCCACAAGTCTTAATAACTTTAAATTGAAAAGGTGCAGGAAAGATTGGTTATATGGTTGATTATATGGTTATATATGGTTATATGTTATATGCAGTGACGTGCGGTCAGCTTTAGCCCTGGTGAAGCACTTTTTAGACTTGTGGACTTCAACTCCCAGAATTCCACAGCCAGGCATGCTCAGTTCCGATTTAAAGCGACAGCATTTTCCCCCCTTGCAAAATAAGTTTTCCCATTCTTTTTCTTCTCCCTCCCCCTCCTTCCTCCCTCTCCCCCTCCCTCCCCCCTCTCTCAAACAGACACACGCACACAGAGAAGTTGGATCCCTCTCTCATTCACTCACTCTCAAATACAAACACAGAAGTTGGATTGGATATATTTTCCAAAGGCTTGAAAGCAGCTCCTCTGCCATACCCCCCCTTCCCCTGCTGCCTCCCGATCAAACTTTTTGAATTCCTCCCCCCTCACCACATGCACCTTTTCCAGCTGTTTCAGAGAGGATTTCAACTCTGCTTCTCCCTGCCCTGCCCTGCCCTCCCCTCTTGAAAAGCCAGAGCTCTGAAGTCAGACTGAGCTAGTCGCTTCCAGAGAACTCTAAAAAGCCTCTAAAAATGCCCTCTACAGGAAGCGAGAGAATACGTGCCTCATTTGCATAAGGAATTCTTCGCTTGTTAACCCTTGCTTAACTCTTAAAAGGCGAAAACTTCCTTATGCAAAAGAGGCCCCTAGTTCTCTGGCCTTCTCCTAGTTAATACTGAGAGTAGACACCAAGCCACTGTGACTTGAAATCTGGTAGCAACTACCCTGGCTTTAATTATTTTAAGAAAATTATTTAAAATCCTTTCCTTTCCCTGAGGAGACTGGTGAGGCCCCGCCTCCCTTGCCTCTAGTGACTGCACGTCCCTGGTTATATGGTTTTATGTTTTTGAAGTTTTGGGGTTTGTGTAATATGAGCATTATGTTTCTAAAAGGATTTGGATGATTCCCTGCTTGTGAATGGAGCCAAACTTTTTTTAGGGTCATTACCTGTGCTGTCCCAGTGTGCTGTCCCAACAGTATATAGCTAATTTAGGAATTAAGTGCTGTCTCCTTTAAGAAACTACCTCATGGGAAATGTAGCTACCTTATGGGAAATGTAGTCCCATAACATGTGACCACATCTGTGCTCCCTGATTGGGCAGTGGGGTACTCTGCCCGGGAAATTGATTTACTACTGGGCACTCACTGAATCGCCATCGGCACGACCAGAAGCAGCTTTGCACCAGCAGCATGGGTTAGAGGAATTAATGTCTTTTTACACTACGTGATGGGACAGATCATGGAAAGTCAGAAGAATCTTAACACTGAACTGTAAGTTTTGCTATTAAGGATGCCTGATAATAAACGTGATCTGAAAGATATTCCTAAGCGTGGAGTTAACTGGCTGCCCGAGCAGAACCTCATTGCCCGGAGCAGAACAGTAAAAAGACATTAAAGCACCTTTAACCTTCTCTGAGCTCTGGAGTAAAAAAAACCTTAAAACTCCTTTAGCTTCCTTTGTTTTCCTCTCTGAGCTCCGAAGCAGAAGACAGTAGAAATTCCTTTACCTCCTCAGAGTAAAAAAGCTTTGAAGTTTATTCCCCTCAAGAAAAAGATGATGAATGATTTGCCCCCATCCAGAAGCTCCTGAGTATTTAAGACGTTGAGGTGGAATCCCAAACTCTATTTGCATTTTAACTGAGAAAAGCTGCCAGGATCCCCCCCCCCCCCGCTTTTTTGGAGCAAAGAGAAACATCCCATTTCAGCGAGAAAGGCTGATTATCTCTCCTGAGATGAAGAAAGTTGTTGTGATTAAGAAAGTGTGTTAAAAGGAAATCAGGATTTGCATGATAAAGCAACCCCCCTTTCGTTCCCAAAACTAACAAGAAAAGAAGTTCTTTGTGTAGTAAATGCCTCATGGAAAATCTCCATGCAAACGAAATTTGAGTAAGGAAGAGGTCATCAGCCCAGTGCAGACCTCCCAACTCCTTTGAACTTTATTGATGAGTTGTCTTGGCAACGAGAGGCAATAAAGAGGCCAACCGATGCAAGCCTGCAGACAGCCAAAAGGGACATAAGGCAGAGGCAGGCCAGCTGAATGAATCAAAAGAGAGAGCATGTTACGTTCTTGCTGATTTGTTATTGTTTGTGAAGTGGGAAAAGGTGCAAGCCCTTAGGAGGTATCAAGCCAGCCAGGTCCAAGAGGGGTTCCGAGTTCGGGTCCAGTCCCTTAGGAATCCCAAGATTGGAGAGGCAGCTGAGCAAGAATCTCGACAGGAAGCAACCATTGCCCCGTCACTCCAAACGATAGACACAAGCAGCGCCATCTAGTGACCACTCTAGAACTGCAGTCCAGCTCCTTAAGCCAACACTAGCAACGCACTCGAGAGGCTGGCAGGTGAACTGCGCCTGCATCTCCAAAGCTTCTCAACGCACCCTAGTGGCTAGCAGGTGAACTGCGCCTGCAACTCCAAAGCTTCTCAACGCACCCTAGTGGCTGACAGGTGAACGGCGCCTGCAACTCCAAAGCTTCTCTACGCACCCTAGTGGCTGGCAGGTGAACTGCGCCTGCATCTCCAAAGCTTCTCAACGCACTCGAGAGGCTGGCAGGTGAACTGTGCCTGCATCTTCAAAGCTTCTCAATGCACTCTAGTGGCTAGCAGGTGAACTGCGCCTGCATCTCCAAAGCTTCTCAACGCACCCTAGTGGCTGGCAGGTGAACTGTGCCTGCATCTTCAAAGCTTCTCAACGCTCTCTAGTGGCTAGCAGGTGAACTGTGCCTGCATCTCCAAAGCTTCTCAACGCACCCTAGTGGCTGGCAGGTGAACTGCACCTGCATCTCCAAAGCTTCTCAACGCACTCTAGTGGCTGGCAGGTGAACTGCGCCTGCATCTCCAAAGTTTCTCAACGCTCTCTAGTGGCTGGCAGGTGAATTACGCCTGCATCTCCAAAGTTTCTCAACGCACCTCAGTGGGCAACAAGTGTACTGCACCCACATCTCCGAGTGTAGCAACGCACCCTAGTGGCCGGCAAGTGAACTGCACCCGCATTTCCAAATCTAACAACGCACCCTAGTGGCCAAAAAAGGGAGTTGGACTCAAAAATTGATAACGGATTCTAGACATTTTCTGAATTAATCCTCGTTTTAGAACCTTTCTAAACATGGCAGAAGGGTCAGACATGCCTGAACCCATCATAGACTCAGAATTGGTCACCCAAAGCTCAGAATTGGATGTCCAACTATCAGAAAAGGCGGAAACATGTCAAACAGCCTATGACCTAAGACAGCATAGAAAGCCTACGCAGACTATGTGGTCAAACCTCTTGGAGGAATGGGACCGGGTTTATCGAAAGCAGGAAAGCGCCTGGAAGCAGTTGCAGCATCTCTGCAACAAACTTGAAGACGATTTACCTCCAGAACACCTCCGTTCTTTAAGTAAAGATATGGACAAAATCTACAAGCCATGGAGATCTTACGGAGACCGCCTCACTGCTATCCAGTTACAACTAAATGGTGATGAAGAACTCCAGGGGGAAACGTTGCGGATTCAGATGTTATACAAAGAACGTAAAAAGCAGATCTGACGCAGCAAAGACCGTATACAATCCAACTGTGAGAGGGAGACAGCCCCAGATGAGAAGGCTGAGTCTGAAGCATCTCTACAGTCATATATAGCTCACTCTCATGCTTCCAGAAAAGCGTCCTCATCCCACCCCAAGGACAAGAAGGCTGAGTCTGAAGCATCTCAACAGTCATATGTAGCTTCCTCTCATGCTTCTAGGAAAGCGTCCTCCTCCCACCCCAAGGGCACATCAGAAACAAATGCCAGAGCTGAAGTGTCTCATCATTCGCGAGCACCATCTCAGGGGTCACATGCAGCCCCCTCTCACGCTTCTAAGAGGACATCCTCATCTAGTCCAAAAGTTACACAGGGAGAAAAGTCCGCATCCGTGAAGTCTCATCGTTCACATACGACATCTCAACAGTCACACACAGCTTCCTCCCATGCCTCCAGAAAGGCCTCATCTTCCCAATCAAAGACAGGTTGCAGCTTCTCACAGCAATCTTCCCATTACAGCCAAAGGCCACGGATACCTGCAGCTGCAGAAGCACAAAAAGAAGTTGAGGCGGCTGAGTTGGATCTAGAGTTTATACAAGAAGAGCAGCTGCTGAAGGAAAAGTCGGCAACCACAGCAGCAGAGAAGGCAGCTGCAGCAGCCAAAGCTCAGGCAGAGCTGGCAATCATGGAAGCGGAGAAGGCATCAGTAGCAACCAATGCTCAGGCAAAGAAGGTGGCTGCAGAAGCCAAAGCTCAGGCAGAGTTGGCAACCATGGAGGCAGAGAACGCAGCTACAATAGCCAAACTTAAGGTTCGACTGGAATACCTTCCGCGCAAGCGGGAAGCGAAAAAAAGACTAATACGGGCCAAAATTCTACAGATGAAGGCTAACTGTTCCTCCCTCAGCCACAGTCCTAGGAAGCTGGAAAAAGATAACCAGCACAAGCATGTTAAGGCCCAAGCCCACCACAACAGGAACAAGGTGGAAAATCTCGATCTGGATCACGAGACTCAATTCTCGACAGTCTCATCAATGTCCAAAATGAAGAAACGCACGTCATACCATCAACATGCACCGGGTCCCAGTGCATGGTGGGGAGGGAAGTCAATGGATTCTGCAGAGAAGAGTTAGATGGGAGTGCTCAGCTCCCACTGCCACCGTTACTAGAATGGGACAACCCACCAGATGATCACAGTCAGATTGCGACACCAGGGGTAGCAAGCATCCCACCTCACCTGAAGCACATGAGTAATCACTCTCCTGTTCTAGAGCCCAAAGCCGAAATCCTGCTCTTGCCAGGAACAGACTCCTCCAACGCTTTCACCCCTCAACAAGTGGTCAAAGGTCCAAAGGACTCCCCATCTGCCCTCGAGACAGAACTTGGAAGGGGCATCTTTGGGATGGTGTATGTCGATCGACCTCAGGTCCCAACCCAGACAAATGTCTTCACAACTTCCACTCTCAGTAATGGAAGAACATCCCACTTGAAACCATGCCAAGAACACTTCATGACCTCGACACTCAAACCAGTTTTAGGAGCTACAGTGTTCCAGACCAGCAAAGAAGAGAATGATTTGATCTTGTCAATAGAGAACAAAGAATTTCTTAGGCTCATGGTCAAGGAATTCCAACAGGAGGCCACAAAGAATTGGATGGCCCCAATACCCTTTTGCATACCAAGGCAACAGTTGCCAAAAAACTATGAGCAACCCCTCTCTCACCTCTTCAATCTGAGACAAATCATGAACAAGAAGCCCGAAATGATAGCTAATTTAGTAGAGAACAAGACAGTCCAGAACAGACACGCAGAACTTACTCCACCTCTGAAAATTGGTGAAGAATGTTGGCACCCACCATCCTTTAGAAAGTGCCAGCCACAAGAGCCAGACCAGATTCGAGCACTTTTTGATACCAGCGTGCAATCCCAAGGTCCCTCTCTGAATAAAGTGTTCTTCAAAAGTCCCGACCTCACAAACAGTCTACTCAGCATGCTCATTCAGCCCAGAAAGGAAGCCATAGCCATCATGGACAACATCCAGCAGATGTTCTACTTATTCCTCGTCAGAGAAAACCATCAAAGTTATCTATGTTTCATGTGGTCCAGCAATGAACAGCACAACCAACAGAAGCAAGACCGGCCAATATGGCGAGAATCCCTGAGTTGTCTCCAAGGCATTCCTGTCCAGCGCAAGTACGTTCCCACCTTGCCTATCGCCACAATGAAGGCGGTAACAGCTGTAGGATACTTCAAGATCTACGGTGGGGAGAACAACGTTCACATCGTCTACGGTGGGGAGAACAACGTCCACATCAGTCTCATCTTGGGAAAGGTGAAACTAGCACCACAACTACCTGTCAACCAGTCCCAAGAACCACCTCGCTTCAAACAACTCTCCAGACGGAAGCCTCTCATGTTGGGCTTAGCAGTAATCATCTTCACCACCCTCGTGGTAGAAGGTGCAGCCATCATCAACTCTCAAGCCTTGGTTCCAGAGTTTTTGGATCCTGAAATACCAACTGCCCTTACTCCAGCCACCTTACTGACCCAGAAGACAGGTGACTGGCCAGAACCAGCAGGGAACTTCATTCCCAAAGACATGTATTGGAACTTGTGGCCTAAGGGACTTGTGTCCACTGGAACTCATGGCCTATGGGACTTGTGCACCAAGCCCCACCCAGTAATGATGAACTAGTTCGTCAGATGGAGGCTCAGGTTGCGAAGAGGATTTCCACCAAGAAACTCTACACCGGACCAATCAGCGACCTGGTACTGCTGCTACGAAAGACTGAACTAGAAGATTGAACCTCAAGCTTTGCCTGCTTTGTGTTTACATGATTGTTTGCACTGTCTGAAGCTATGCCTTGTGTAACCCAGTTAATCAGTTAGGTAGAGTTGCATGCTCAGTTAATTAGTCAGTTAATTACATGTTTGATGTTAAGCCTTTGTTTATCTTAGTTGATTAGATAGTCATGCTATGTCTTTGTGTAACTCAGTTAGTTAGGCAGTCAGTTTGCATTTTTATGCCATGTTTTTTGTTTATCTTTAGTAAAAGGCTAGTTGATAGTGGAATTTATAATTCCAGGTGGGGAGTGTGCTGTCCCAGTGTGCTGTCCCAACAGTATATAGCTAATTTAGGAATTAAGTGCTGTCTCCTTTAAGAAACTACCTCATGGGAAATGTAGCTACCTTATGGGAAATGTAGTCCCATAACATGTGACCACATCTGTGCTCCCTGATTGGGCAGTGGGGTACTCTGCCCGGGAAATTGATTTACTACTGGGCACTCACTGAATCGCCATCGGCACGACCAGAAGCAGCTTTGCACCAGCAGCATGGGTTAGAGGAATTAATGTCTTTTTACACTACGTGATGGGACAAATCATGGAAAGTCAGAAGAATCTTAACACTGAACTGTAAGTTTTGCTATTAAGGATGCCTGATAATAAACGTGATCTGAAAGATATTCCTAAGCGTGGAGTTAACTGGCTGCCCGAGCAGAACCTCATTGCCCGGAGCAGAACATTACCTCATTATCTCTATCTGGCAGGCATGTGGAATGAGCCTCAGGCAGGCTTCTTTGTTAGCAGAAAGAAATAAAAACAGCACAGCAATTTATGGCTAGAAAGCTACTAGGAGGTCATCTAGCCCAACCCCATGCTGCAGCAGGAAACCTTAGATTATATGGATTATTTTGGTGCTTCTAACAGAGAGGAAAATTGCCAGAAAGGAGAAATAGTTTACTAGGACAATGCTGCCATGCAGAGGAAGGCAGAGATAGTCCTTGACTTATGACTACAATTGAGCCCAAAATTTTGGTTGCTAAGCAAGAGCGATGTTAAGTGAGCTTCACTACATGTTACCCAATCCATGACATCTCCTAGTGAGTGACATCAAGTTAGCCACTCCCACCTGGTCACATGACTGCCAAGTCACTCCCACAAAACAGGCCACACGTACAGAATAGGTTCTAAAAAAAATTGAAACCCACTACTAAACTATACGTAATTTCTTTTTGTTCATTAGAGAGCAACAACATCTAGAAACTGATGCCTTAGCAGAGGGTGGGGAACCTGTAACTTCGTTAGGTCTTCGTGAAATAATTTTGTTTTGCTTCAGTGAAATTTTTCATGTTGTGAAGGCATCATATGTGTTCATTCTCTATATAAAGAAATTAGAAGCTGCAACAAGACATCATCTCAACAGACCATAGATTGTTAAGGAATTATCTCTGCTGTTGGATTAAAGTGCTATTCATGTTAAACATATTTCTCATATTCATCTTAACATGCAACGAGCCGAGGTGGCGCAGTGGTTAGGGTGCAGTACTGCAGGACACTTCAGCTGACTGTTATCTGCAGTTCAGCGGTTCTAATCTCACCGGCTCAAGGTTGACTCAGCCTTCCATCCTTCCAAGGTGGGTGAAATGAGGACCCAGACTGTGGGGGCGATATGCTGACTCTGTAAACCGCTTAGAGAGGGCTGAAAGCCCTATGAAGCGGTATATAAATCTAACTGCTAAATCTAACTGCTATTGCATAGGAAGTAAAAACAAATGTCTCCAATTTATATTATCTCTGTAGTAATGGCGTATCCAGACAATTAACATATGAGATCTACTTTAAACATTTATGTTAGGTTAGCATTATGTAGACAATTCTAAATAAGCAGGAAAATCCTAACTACAATATACCGGTATATTCAGAAATTTAAAAGAAAGGCATTTAGAGAAAAAAAAATACAAGGAATTAAGATATCTGTCCCAAGAATGTTACAAACAAACAGGTAGGTTGTTAGATGGCCAGTCAGAAAATCCAAATAATAGGCAATTTCTTCTTCGTTTTAGTTACTTCTCTCCTTGATAAGTTTCGATCCATTGTTTTTTGTCCTGCCTTCTGGTGCTTTGGAAAATAGGTTGGCTTCCTCTTTCTGGCAGCTCTCAAATATTGGAACGCTGTTATCATGTGTCCCCAAGTTTTTCTTTTCACTAGACTAGACATACTCAATTACTGCAACCGTTTTTCATATGCTTTGGCCTTTTTGTTGCTCTTCTCTGCAATCTTTACAGAAACCCAACATCTTTTTTACATTGGGGTGACCAAAACTAGACGCAATGTTCCAAGTGTGGTCTTACCAAGGCATTATAAAACAGTATTAATTGAGATCATGTGATCTCAATTTTACCCCTCTCTTACTACAGCTTACATTGGCTTTTTTGACAGCTGCAGCACCCTGCTGGCTCGTATGTAAGTGATTGTCAACTGACAATATTGCTTCACTGCTGTACTCCAGGCACCTAGTCACTCTTTGAACAATCCAAACTTCTTTGCACCTTCATCCCCTCAAACTTGTCAGTTGACAAGTGACAAATCACCTAACAAGCTGTGATGCAATTGAATGGGGGATGGTGTAAAGAGGTTTGGATTGTTCAAAGAGTGGTTAGGTGCCTGGAGTATAACAGTAAAGCAATATTGTCTGGCTTGATGCCCATAGTCAAAGTCTCTTATCTTTTCAAAGTCCTATCTCATTTGATCCAATCAGGCTTAGTCTGGCAATCCTCTGATTTCTAACATGGGATCTAGCATTGGCTTCTGTGAGCGTCTTGCATTTCCTCCAGCTCTTTTCACATAAGAACTTCTAGAATGTTATATCAACCTTTTATGATATAGACCAACTGTCTTATGCCAACTTTCAGCCTTATCTCCCATGAATATATTAATTTTCAGGTCTTCAAGGAAAATCTCTCCATATCAGGCATACTACCATAAAGGAAAAGTGGTAGGTTGCAGGTGGTACTCCCCGGTATGGGCATACCGAAGCCTGCCCGGAGTACTGGGTACCATTCTGGTATGATGCTCCAGCTGGGCCACCCACCGGTCCGCACTCCTTACCTGTCCTTTGAAGCCTTCAGCGCTTCCATGCACGTGCATGGCACATTCAGTGCCCGTGCAACGCTCCGCCGAGCAGCTGGAGCGTCACGGAGCCCTGCGGAGGTGTCGCTGGAAGGTAAGACGCATGCAGGTGCTGCACATCTGTGCGCGCACTGCGCATGTTCATGTGGAGGACGCTGGGCCCCATTGCAACCATACTGGTTGCAACCGGATCCGGAACCCACCACTGATACAGAAACTCAGAAAAGATTTAATGGAAGAGAAATGCATGAGAGAGAGTTGTGTATTCTAGAGTACATGAGATTAGGCTGAATGTGCAGCAGTCCTACATTTATTACATTATAACTTACTAAATTAGAACAAATCTGCAGAATATAAAATAGATTTCTCTGGCAAGGGCAACCTATGAGATTTTCATTTTGCAAGTTATAATTACTGATCAGGAATTATAGATTTAGTTACCAACTTGTTTAGGTATTTATCCTAGCTTTGGTCAATGGCTAGAATACAGAAGACATGTCAGTATTTAATCTTTCTTGAGAATTATTGTTATTTAGTGTTTGACTTAAGAATTACTTTTAGTCCCTAGTGAAAGTGCTTACTGTAGGTATTCTGCCCAGAGTGTAATAGCATAGATTTGGGTGGTCTGATAAATACTGTGAATAGTAATAAAATAATATATTGAAATCTTGACAAGTATTGAGATTGCGTGTGCCAAGGAATCATTTTAGTACCTGTATTTAATGCACAAAATATATACAGTTTACTATATGATGGCCATGGTTCATCCATGAGAAGCTGGAATTCAAATTCACTAATATTAGAAGTTATTAACTGAACCTATTGAAAATTAGTTAAAATAATTCATACTTGTAAAAATGATGTTCTACTAAAATCTCAGATTGATTACCTTCTGAATATGCAGTTGGCCAGACTTGTGAATGTACTGGTACCAGAGTTTTTAAAAAAGCAGAATTACAATTAGGCTAATATAAGATAGTTTTTCTTCTCATGGTCTGTATGGTACACATTTGTGGTTCTCATTTTATGTAAGCATTTATATGCTATTACACATGGATTTCTTTTTATTAATCTTTTCTCATTACTTGATGTACCTGTTCTATTATGAAATAATTAATTCTCTATGTAGCAATACAGAGGTGCACATTGAAGATAAAAGAGGAAGATACATAGGTACATAGAACCAAAATGCTGATATATAAAACCAAAAATACATAGGACAAGAATTTAAACAAATATCTGTTATAATTAAGCTAATGTAACTACATTTTCTCAATTAGAGAAATACCTTTTCTTATTAGAATAGCAATTCATTGTCATGAATGTTTGAGTTAAGTGAGGTTGAACTCTATACTCTTATTAGTTCCAAATATCAATATACTATATTATGTTTGTCAAATTTCAAATATGTTATGGCTGCTAGAAGTATAGCAATTATATGTAAGCACAATTTTTCTCTGTTTTTGATTGTCCTTTTATAAGTTGAAAATATGCTGTCATGATACTGTTAATTTTAATGAATATCATATAAACATTATAATCTTCATATTGTTATTTTGTAGAATTTGGAACATTATTTTCATAATTTTGTTTTCCTACAGGAGGGCAGAAAATTAAGTGAAATAATTTTATGGTCGCAAGACAAAGTTTTTCTTGGATATCCTGAGAATGAATTTCATCTATTGATAACTGTACAACAATTAAGAGAAAAACTAAAATTAAAAAGAACTGTTAATCTATTAATAGTAGGTGCTTGCTATGACTCACTTATTGCTTCAGTTTTAATACTGATAGAATGCACTGGCTGTATAAGCACAAAAATATTATACATGGCTTGCTATAAAGAAGATACAGATAAGTGGATCTTGAAAGACTTTACCCTAGATACACCCGCTGTTGGTACCATACATATGGAAGTCATACATTCAGCAGTAACATCCTTGGTGTTGTGGGATGATGATACCATTTTCTATACTTACAAAGAGCATAAACAACATGGTTATCTTCTGGATTCTGAAACAAAAAGCAAATTTTCAGCAGCATCTAAAGGATCTAAAATTCATCAAATTGTTATTGGTTAAGTATTCTATGTTTTAATATAAATATAAGATGGAACTGATTACCTTTCAAACAGCAAAGTGTCAAACCTTGTAGAGGTACGATTAATAACAAAATTTTAAATTGTGTGACAAATGAAGTGCATTTGTCACAAGATATTGTTTGAACTACTTAGTCAATAAGAGAGCTGTATGGCCCTAATGAGAAGATGATTGTGAGTGAGTAGGAGCTGCTGCAGCTATATGGTGAATAGGTGGTCCAAGAAGGGAACCATTGGTTGGCTTGTTCAGGAAGAATAAAGAGAACTGTATTGAAATCTGGCTGGGTGACAAATGTAAGCCCCTATTTAACATTTGGCTTCCAGAATCCCCGATGTTTCAGCAACTGTGATAAAAAGGAAGGAGAATGGGGAT
Organism: Thamnophis sirtalis; assembly: GCF_051295495.1. Lineage (NCBI taxonomy): Eukaryota > Metazoa > Chordata > Lepidosauria > Squamata > Natricidae > Thamnophis > Thamnophis sirtalis. The sequence continues at coordinate 64,835,108 of NW_028261386.1, read as the reverse complement.
GATCTTCTATGAGACTTTAATGTCCTAGAATTCAGTGGGGATGCTAAACCTGGTCTTTCAATTAGCAGAGTAAAGTAATGTAATTTAGGCAGAATAATAAAATGAGACAGATAAAGACAGAAATTTATTCCGGAATGGTATCAGACTTTGGTCAGAGTAGAGGGACATTATGAGTTTGGCTTCAGACAGCAATTTTTTTGTGGCTATCTGGCATTCAAGTCAGAACTATATTCTGATGGTATCACCTAATAAAATAATTATCTTTATATTAAAAATAAATATGTGAATGACCCTATTTTCAGCTGAGAAAATTATTATGTCAAGTGGCCAATGTGACTTTTGTCAACTTAGTTTGCCTCCAAGACTTTAATATGTCACCATGAATTTTTTAAAAAAAAATAAAGTGGAAACTGAAATAAATAAAAATAATGGTTTATTTGGCGTAAAAGCTGTAGCTAGAATAAAAGACATTATGTGTTTACCAAAATCATGTTTACTGAACAGTGAGCTCCATATATTCAGTAATGCTTATTTTACTTTGAATATATTTGAAATTACAGTATTAGTATATTAATATTTTATATAAAATAATTTTATTTCTCTAGAAATATACTTAATTTGGTATTCTTTTTCTTTTCCAGATTACGTTGGAAATGCCATAGTAAAGCTGGAAAATAATGCTCTGTTTTTCTTCAAATTTGAAGTGACAGATATTGTAAAGCTTACTCCTTGGGAAGATAGTGTTACAAAGTTTATATTTTATTTTAATCCTTCTGGAAATATGTTTTTGCTGACAATCGATGGCCGAAATATCTATATCAAAGTATATCCATTGAAATTAGAAGTGTTTAGTGTTGCATCAAAATTGAAAGACGTTTGCCCATATATATCATTTGAAAACAATTTGAATCTCAATGCTCATTATATAGATAAGGGAGACAAAGTGGCATTTTGGGGTCAGATAGTATATTTAGAAAATTATGGTTTATCAGTAGAAGTTGAAATTTACAGGCCAGAACTGTTGCAGACCAAAGAAATTATCAATTATGAAATAGCTCGTGGAATCTGCACTAAAAATAAGGTGAGTGCTTTCTATACACGGTATCATTATTTTCTACTTCTTGTTACTGTTCTTACTATATATGAACTAGACTGGATAATGGGGTGTATTGTATTGTATTGTATTTAGTTTATTTGTATGCCGCCCTTCTCCAGGAGGGACTCAGGGCGGCGAACAACTCAGGGGGGAAAGGGGACATAAACACAATACACATACTTAAAATACACGAAAATCACACAGCCATATAAGTCGAGAGGGGAGGGGAACTCATCAACCCCAGGCCTGCCGGCACAGCCAGGTTTTGACAGCTTTCCAGAAGGCCTGGAGAGAGGTGAGGGTCCGGATCTCCGCGGAGAGTTCATTCCAAAGGGCCGGAGCTGCTGCAGAGAAGGCCCTCCCCCGGATAGTAGCCAGATGGCATTGGCTGGTGGACGGAACCCGGAGGAGGCCGACCCTGAGAAATCTAACGGGTCTTTGGGAGGTAATTGGCAGCAGGCAGTCTCTCAAGTACCCAGGTCCAATACCATGAAGGGCTTTATAAGTTACGACTAGCACTTTGAAGCGTATCCGGAGACCGATCGGTAACCAGTGCAGCTTGCGGAGGATAGGTGTAATGTGGGTGTACCGAGGTGCACCCACAATCGCTCGCGCGGCTGCATTCTGGACGAGTTGAAGTCTCCGAATACTCTTCAAAGGCTGCCCATGTAGAGCGCATTGCAGCAGTCCAGTCTTGAGGTCATGAGGGCGTGAGTGACTGTTGCGAGTGCCTCCCGGTTCAGGTAGGGACGCAACTGGTGCACCAGGCGAACCTGGGCAAATGCCCCCCTGGTTACAGCCGACAGGTGATGTTCTAAAGTCAGCTGTGGGTCCAGGAGGACTCCCAAGTTGCGCGCCCTGTCTGAGGGGCGTAAATTTTCACCCCCCAGCCTGAGTGATGGAACACTGGCCAAATCTTGGGAGGAAAACACAACAGCCACTTGGTCTTGTCTGGATTGAATACAAGCTTGTTAACCCCCATCCAGACCTGACAGCCTCCAGGCACTGGCACATCATGTCAACCGCTTCACTGAGTTGGCACGGGGCAGACAGATACAGCTGAGTATCATCCGCATATTAATGGTATTTAGTCCCGTGCCGTCAAATGATCTCACCCAGTGGCTTCATGTAGATATTAAACAGAAGGGGGGATAGGACCAAACCCTGAGGAACCCCATATTTCAGGGGCCTAGGGGTCGACCTCTCTCCCCCAACTAACACCGACTGCGACCTGTCCGAGAGGTAGGAGGAGAACCACCGAAAAACGGTGCCGCCCACTCCCACCTCTCGTAACCGTCGCAGAAGGATACCATGGTCGATGGCATCGAAGGCCGCTGAGAGGTCAAGGAGCACCAGGATGGAGGAATGGCCTCCATCCCTGGCTCTCCAGAGATCATCGGTCAGTGCAACCAAAGCGGTTTCCGTGCTGTAGCCAGGCCTGAATCCAGACTGAAAGGCGTCCAGATAATTGGCTTCATCCAAGGACCATCGGAGTTGAGAGGCTACCATTTTCTCAACAACCTTCCCAATGAAGGGGAGGTTGGAGACTGGACGGTAGTTGTTCAAACTAGCTGGGTCCAATGATGGCTTCTTCAGGAGGGGTCTCACCACTGCTATCTTCAATGCGGATGGGAAGAAGCCCTCCCGAAGAGAAGCATTTACCCTCGCCTGGACCCAGCTCCGCATCGCCTCCTTGCTGTTCGCGACGAGCCAGGAGGGGCACAGGTCCAGTACACACGTGGCAGCACTCACCGCTCCCATGGCCTTGTCCACTTCATCAGGAGCAACAGGTTGAAAGTCAGTCCAGAGGTGGCGTTCAAGACCTTCCCCTGGTACCCCGGCTGGCTCTGCGCAATTGGAGTCCAGGTCCATCCGAAGCCGAGCAACTTTGTCCGCTTGGAACTGGACGTATTCCTCTGCTCTACCTTGTAAAGGGTTATCCGCAACCCTCGTATTTAGGAGGGAGCAGGTCACCCTAAACAAGGCGGCAGGGTGGGACTCAGCGGACGCTATCAGAGCAGCAATGTGATTGTTCTTAGCTGTCCGTATTGCCGATAGATATGCTCCGATGCAGGTTTTCAGAAGTGCTCAGTCTGACTCAGATTTACTGGCCCTCCAGCGGCACTCTAGGCATCTCTTTTGGCACTTCATCTCCCGGAGGTCCTCGGTAAACCAAGGGGCCCTCCTGGATCCACTGCTGTGGATCGGCCGTAAAGGCGCAATTCGGTGGAGAGCCTCAGACGCTACCGAGTTCCAAGTAGCAACTTAGGTCTCCACCGAACTGTGGGCGAAAGTATCAGGCATAACGCCAAGCACCGTCTGGAATCCCTGAGGATCCATAAGACACCTGGGGTGGAACCACCTAATTGGTTCCTCCTCCCTACAGCCGGGGATTGGTCTCTGAAAGTCAAGCCTCAGTAGGAAGTGGTCTGACCATGACAGGGGCACGATCTCACTACCCCTCAAACCAAGATCACAGCTCCAGTGCTCCAAGAGAAATACGAGGTCGAGTGTGTGACCCGCTGAGTGGGTCAGGCTCTGAATTACTTGGGTCAAGCCCATGGCTGTCATGGAAGCCATGAACTCCTGTGCTCCATTAGAGTGTTCGCCGAGCGAAGGCAAATTGAAGTCCCCCAGTATCATAAGTCTGGGGAACTCAACTGCCAGCTCAGCTACTGACTCGAGGAGCAAGGGGAGGGCTGTTGTCACGCTGTTGGGAGGCAGGTATGTCAACAACAAGCCCACTTGACCCGCAAGGTCCAACTTCATCAGCAAGGACTCACACCCGACAAGCTCCGGAGCAGGGATCCTACGAGGAACTAAAGACTGTCAGATAACAATGGCCACTCCTCCGCCCCTTCACTGGGGTCACGGTTGATGAAGCACCTGAAAACCCTCTGGGCACATTTCTGTGAGGGGGACTCCTCCCTCCGGGCCCAGCCAGGTTTCAGTAATACATGCCAGATCTGCCCCCTCGTCTCTAATTAGGTCCCGGACGAGGGGAGCCTTATGAACCACAGATCTGGCATTTAGCAACAGCAACCTGAGACCAGGGTCCTGATTACTCACGCCATCTGGCCTTGGAGTGGAACTCACAGGGGCCGGACGGGGGGATCCCTCGAATATAGGGAACCCTCCTTCCCCGGTAATGGCTTGCCCTGAAGTTCCCGCCATAGCTGCCCCTCCCCATTATGACCCCTATGTTCCGGGCCACTCCCGCATCTGTGGTCCCTTCACCCTCTTCCCCAGCTACCGGATTCATCAGCAGGCCCTTCGACACACACAACCAAGGGCCGGGACCAGGCCCGGGGGCCCCCTAGCACTTCTGCCAAAGCACTCAGTGTAGGAGGTCCCAGCTAAACTCCCGGCCCACCAAACATACCCATACATACAACCAGTCAATCCCCACAATACAAGTTAAAACAAAAACAGCAATATAATAATAAAAGTGGGACATTCAGTCAATCACAGTCATACCATACACTCCCCATACACATAAATATAAAAATTGAATAAAAAATTTACAAATGTATAAAAATTAAGATTATGGGCCTGCGCAGTCCAGCCAATTGTATAGTCCAAAGAGGCCGGGGAATAGTGTCCAAACTTCCCGAAAAATAGATATCCGGAGTCCAAGGGTAGTGGGACATGAAATGGTAGTTCACAGTAGTCCAGAGCGAATCCATACAAGTCTGAAAGTCAAGTGGGCTGCAGGCAGTAAAGGATAACGGCAAAAGTTGTAGGGCCAGCCGCAGGAGACAGCGGCCAGCAGCACTCCCTCCCATCGGGGGCAAAGAACACCCGGGAGCCAGGGATAACCCCACGGTAAAAGGGAGGGAGAACCCCACTCCCAGCTGCACCGTGACACTATCCGTGGAAGTAGCCCATCGGTAGGCCCTCAGCTAGCGACCCCACCCCCTCCCTTAACCTAATCCTAACCTTATCCTAACTTTATCTTAAACTAACCCACCCTAAACTCTAACCTAACCCTACCCTGTCCCTAGCCTGACCCTACGGCAGCACAAACAGCAGAGGAGGCGTCAGGCAATCCCAGGGGGGTCGGGCCCCCCCAGCAGTCACCGATAGCCGCTTCCACGGCAGCCAGACAGTGTCAGTCTGCTCTTCCAGGTTCCACTGGTGTCTTCGGCCCCGGTGGTAGGGAGGCCACCGCCCATCTCTCACCACAGGTGGCCCAACAAGGATTCGCAAAATAAGGCCCACAAACTCCACAGCATCCAGAACAATAAGGCCGCAGTCTTCAAGCGGCTAGACTATAGTGTTGACAAGTGGCCTCAATATTTCATACAGAAAGGTTCAGTTCTCAGCAACTCACACGGAAAGCCTCGGCGCTCCAGCCAACCACGGCGTTCTCAGGTGGCCGCGATAGTTGTAGCAATCAAGAGAGGGGACCCCCTCCCGGCAGCTGGGCTATAGTAATCTTTCAGGCGCCGCTCACAGCAATCACGACGCTCTCAGCTGGTCTAGAATCCCAGCGAACAGCTGGCACCTCCGGCAAGGTCTCCCAGTCAGCTGAACCGCATTAGTTCTCACGATGCCGGCTTCAGCGTCTTTAGCCCTTTAAGTAAAGTTCAAAGAGTAATGCCACCTCACACCCACCCCAAGCACCTCGAGCACTCTCACGCTAATGCAGGGAACAGCCCGAACTCAGCTCGGCTCCACTCCTGCCGGGAATAGCCGTCCGTGCGAGGGGGTGAGGAAAGACGCCCAGTAAGCCGAAGGCTGTTCGCAACGCTGTTTGCAACGGCGTTCGTAAAACGCCGAGAACGCTGAAGAGCCGGAACGCCAGAGTTTGTTTCAGAGCCCCTGGATAAGTCCCTGGGTAACGCTTTTTAAATTCGCTCACCACTCGTGGGCTCAGCCCAAGCTCTTCTCTTGGATCCCTCACTGCTTAGGTCTGGTAGACAGCGGGGGGTTCAGTTTAGGACAGTTGAACGCTCTCCTCAGCCGGAGCTCAGGCAGCCATCTGGCAGCCATGTTGTCTTTAATGTGTATGTGTTTCCTATATGTTTTTCTGAAATTTCCATCTTCCATTCTTTTGTTTATCTTTATTAGAAAATTTTATGCAGATCAGTGGTGGGTTCCGGATCCCGTTGCAACTGGAATGGTGCAACAGGGCCCTGCATCCACCACATGAATGTGTGCAGCACACCGTGCATGCATCCTTACCTCCTGCGATGCTCTGCAACACCTCCGCAACGCTCCAACTACGCGGTGGAACGTTGTGTAGGCGTCGTACGCACCATGCGCAGAGGCACCAAAGACTTCAAATATAGGTAAGGAGGGCGGGTGGGCGGGTGAGCCCTCCAGAGCACTGTACCGGAACAGTACCTGGTTGTCGGCACCTCTCCATTAAATAATTAGGAAAGAAAGACCACGAGACTCCATGTGTGGAAATCAAGTGTACTTTTACTAATTAAAAATGATTAAAGGCATAGCAAAGCGAAATCTGAATATTTAGGTGCGAAAGCGATTGATATATAGAATAGCCCATTCCCCACCCCTTGGCATCACCGTTACAGTCCAATCATAATTCTCCCAAGTGTCAGGTGCAAGATAACTTCAAAAGGCATCACGAAGATGGAATGCCGGTGCCGTTAGTCCTGGCGGGAAACTCCCAAGCATGCGTAGTCCGATCAACTGGTGAACTCCAGAACCTTCCTCCAGCACAATGAGTAACCCCTCCCAAATACCATGCCCTCCCTCCCCGTTTCATGGCAGCCGAAGCAACAGCAAAGCAGAGGCTGACACTGGTGCTCCTAGCAGGTACCGGTACACCCGTACCAGAGTGTACCGCCTGCAACTGGTGCAGATCACATCATGCAATCAGAAATACAGTAAACCAGAAAAAAGCCAGACATTAAAATTTAGAAAAAATATAAACAAATTAAGGAACACTGTAAAGGTCATTTATTAAATAGCATATTATGATACAATATGTAACATCACAGAATTACTAAATATTGTATACTTTTTTCCATAAAATATTTTCCATCTATAACTAAACATAGTTCAACACAAAAGTCTGTGGTCAATAGTCCACAGATTAAAACAATAAAATATTTTAAAGCTCAACTACAGACTTTGAAACCTGTACTTAGTGATGCATTCAGACAATACCTGTTACATGAGGCCACTTGCACAAGAATCTTTCCTAACCTTTTCAAGATCAACCAAGATCAGAAAGCTTTGTTCTGCTATGACTCACCTCAAAATACAAAATTTAATTATAAAATAATATTCAATTCTATATCTGTTGGAAAAGACATACTAAGTTGAAGCACCTATAAATTATATATTTGATGTAGCTCATGTAACTTATTATCTATATTTTATTTATTAATCAAGTTATATATTTTGCTTACCTTAAGCCAAAAGAATCCAAAGAATCACTTTGGAAAGTGAGATGGGTGGCATATAAATTTAATAAGTAAATAAATAAGTAAGTAAGTAAGTAAATAAGTAAATAAATAAATAAAGAGTTCATATATGCTTTATGCAATTTTCTCCTAATATATGCTTATTAGAAGTTCAGAGGAAGCTATTATAGTCTAATTCACTGATGCATTTATTCATTGTTCCTCACAGACTGTAACATTTTATCATGAAAGGGATTATTCTGAACTGCCTGATTATCGAACTCAAATGTAAGTTAAAATTTATTAATATAAAAACAATAATTCAGAATCAATACACTATTTGCCTTCAAGAATGTCAATGCATTTTGTTTTTAACATATTCCAGTATTGTAGTGTTATATTCTATGTTTATAGGATCCGGGCCAGGGTTTAGCTTACTCTTGTTGATTATAGAATAAGTACCATGTAGTGAATGAATGAGTTATGAATGTAACGGAGCCTATCAATTACATTTGTAACCTGGGGATTTCGTAGGAGTGAATCACGTAATTTGACTGTGATCACTCCCTTCTTTCACCCATTCACTCGCTAATCAAATGCATAGGTCGTTAACGGCACATGAGGTATCTCAGGATGGGGAAGGCCATGGAGAGCCTAGCGATGGGACAGACCATCTGCTTCAGACTACCCAGCAAGAGCAGAGGGAGAGCAGGATTAGCGCACCTTACTCAGCTTCTCTGCCTGTCATTTCTGGAGCAGAGGGCAGCCTCAGTGGAGACTCCACCAAAGTCTTCCAGGCTCAGCACAGAAAAGCGTTTGCATGCCGAAGTGAGGCTTTGGGGCAGTGAACTCACTTTTCTTTAAGCCTCTCATTGGCATGCAAACATTTTCCCTCCATACTCCTTTTCCGACCTCCCCAGGGTCACTCAAACACTTTTTCCCTGGATGAAGACTGGAAACTTCTAGAGTCCATGGTCTCATGCGAGTTCAGGCACCCATCCATTTTTGCAGATAATGGGTGCATGAAGTGAGATCAGGACATCCAAAAGATTCCAGCCTCTGGGGGAAAAATGTTTTCACACCAAAGAGAAGTTTGAAGTGATGCAAGTACACTGTCCAAAAGCCTCACTTCGGAATGCAAACGCTTTTCATCAAATGCTTTGTATCAAACATGATGCAAGTACACTGCCCAAAAACTTCCCTTCGGAATGCAAACACTTTTCCTCAGCTCTGTCTCTGAGAGCAGGCAAAGAAACAGGCTGCAGAGGAGACAGCTCACTAGATCTTTGAAAGGTAAGTGAATCTCCACAGGCCTGGCAGGGGGAGGGGGTAAGGGAATAGGCAGGATGAATGTTGCAGTGTCTCTGTAGTCATTCTTAAGGGCCTTATTGCTGCAACATTTGTAATTTTGGAACTGGATCATAAGTATGTGGGGGGGGGGGCTATGTTGTAACATCAAATTGTCACTAAGTGAATTGTCATAACTCAGGGATTATCTGTATATTGGGATTCCAAAAGGAGAAACCAAAAAAGTGAGAAAGTTAAAAGTTTATAGGCAGTTTGTAAAGAATTCCATTAATGATTTAATAAACATGGTGGACTTTTGATTATTGCTGATGCTAAAATACTCTATAGTTGATAAAAAGTGCATATGGTCCCAGTTTCCTGCAAAAATTGCATACTTACATGTTAAGTCTATTTTATTTTATATATATATTTTAAAATATACACGGTGGCATAACGGAGTGAGCTCCAGTTACTTATCCCAGCTTCTGCCAACCTAGCAGTTTGAAAGCATGTAAAAATGCAAGTAGAAAAAGTAGAAAACACCTTTGGTGGGAAGGTAACAGCATTCCGTGCACCTTCGGCATTTAGTCATGCCGGCCACATGACTACGGAGACGTCTTCAGACAGCGTTGGCTCTTCGGCTTTGAAATGGAGATGAATATATACTTAAAATATATACTTTAAGTTCAACAAAGTGAAGTACAACAAAGTAACAAATATTTCAAGCCACTTAAGCACACACATTTGGAATAACATGTTTCCCCAAGTCCACCAACAGGACAACATGTTCACCCTCATCCTGATGGATATATTTTATTCCTAAATGTCTTATCTTCAACCAGAGGTATTCCCAGACAAAATAATAAGAAGTTTGCCATGAGCTGTTTGATTTTAATCCCAATCTTCGTAAGTGTCATTTCACATTAGTTACTAATCATAAACTTTTAGAACCCATTTTAATTTTGGCTCTAGCTTGCATTGAGTTGCACACGGATGTCATAAAGTAGATATGCATTTGTAGTTCATTACGTAGAGGTATTGTTTCTGACTTTGTTGTGATTATTGTTCAATACCGCTATATACCTAGAGAGAAGATTTGGAAGGAAAATGGTGATTTGAATATTGCATATATATTTCCTATAGACCTTAGTTATGTTACTTTTTGTTGTTAAGGCAGCAAGAAGAATGAAATGGATATCAAATTTAGGTGCTTAAGTCAACAACCACATATTGGATCTCAGCAGAAGAGCCAGAAATTATAACCTGGACAATTTGGCATTATTGGAAGTTAGAGAAAAAGAAAATGCAAATGCAAATGGGGGTGGGGCTGAGCCTGTTGAAGGTCCTGGGTCTCTACTTCACTCCCAGCATTGCTGCCACTGAGCTCTGCCATTGTGCGGGTTGGCCAGGTGGGGGAGATAACAGGGGGGGGGGATTGAAGAGGAAGTAGAGGAAACAGTTCCTTAACTTAATGAAGCCCGGGACTGGGAGTAGCAAAGTTGAGATTGACATAGATAAGGTGTATCCTCACCTGATGACCAGTGGGATTCACTTAATGATAGCAACAGAGATTGCCATAATTGCCATCACGAAGTAATACAGTCATGTGATGTCAAGCTTTATGACTACATCATTTAGTGACATAAATTTTGGTCCCAATTACTACTGTATTGTTAACTCAAAAACTATCTGTAATGTAGTATGCAAGTTTTATAACAATATAATAAAACAATATTTTTAAAAGAGAAACAGAGAGAAAGGAAAGAATGTAGAAATTAAAGAAAATATATTTAGAATCAAGATTTCCAATAAAATAGTGACATCACATAGAAGCGAGTGCAGTGGTCATGTTTAGTCTTGCTGAAAAAAAAACAAATGTTTTATGATATATTAAGGACTAACAAGCACATTCTTACTTAAGTGAATTATGTTAATCAAATAACTAGATTTTAGATCTGAGAAAAGAGAAGAATGTATATACATATAATTCTGATTGGCTGTGGGAAAAAGGAGGGAACAGTAACATGAGAGGTAAAAGTTAGCTAGAATTAAAAAAAGTTCAACAAGTGGCTGTTAGGTATGATACAGACATTCTTTTCTAACTAACCAGAATACAGAGAAAAAGGCATTTTAATCTGTTTAATCCACAAGAAATTAGGTTAACTTTCTAATGAATTCTAGCTCTGCTATTTCACCATGAAATTTATTTATATCATTTTTTTATAATAAAAAAAGCTCAGAGCTCAGAGAAATAACTGAAATGTTTCTCTCCTGGTTTTGTTTTGTTTTTTGAAATCATTAGTTCTGATATCTGTTTATTATCTTGTGTAAAAATTAGCTAGTTCAATTTAAAAAGTTGTGGAATATTGTTATGTATCAAATTAGAATATTTTCTCTCATGTATTGGTTATCAAACATATAAACAGAATAATTTTATAGACACATATTTTGAATACTTAACTTATGGGAGAAAAGGAGCATTTACAATTTTTTTCCAAATGTTTTATGAAAGTCGAGTTCATAATAAGTTAGTACATAGATTACTTTACTAATAATATGAAAGCAGAAAAATACAAGCAGATTGTTTGTGTATCTCTTTGTTTATACACATGCATACTAAATGTATCTTCTAATACAGTGAATTATAATATCTGATTTTTTTTTCCATATGTGTTCATTTACCTGCAGAGCATTATCTGAGGGTACTGTGACATTTGAAATTGAGCCTTCAGTAACTGGAAAAACATGCTTAACAAGAAACAAGGTATGTTAACTAAATAATAAATTATAATAAATAATGAATTACAGTTGAAATTAAAATCCCTAGTACCGTAAGGAGGAGGCAGATGGAGGAATTCAATACTATTGGTTACTGTTTATAAAAAAGGAAAGATTCTACATTTTATAAAGAAAGAAAAATATTTTTATTATTATCTTTTACTATAATTGGAATGAGACCTGAGATTGATCAATACAATTTTTACAATGACATTTATTAAAAAAATCTGCTGCATTTTTAAAATCCACCCCAGCCGAGTCAATCCTGGGCTGGCTAGTTATACCTGGCAGTGAATGGGTGCCTCATAGCGTCCACCTCCTCCATGGCCCAACAGTCCCACCCATCCCACCTCTGGCACCATTTCTGGACTGGCTGCCTGGATGGCCTCAGGAAGGGGCCGTCTCTGCCCAGTTTGTAGCGGTGCCGAGAAATTCGCAAGCCTAAAGGCGTCCTCGCTCCTGCATGCAACCTGGGATCTCCTCACCCCCTCGGTTGGGAACCTCTGAGGGCCGACCGCCCCAACGGAGCCCTTCGGCCTACTCTTCTGAAAGCCAGGCGGGGCATGAGGGAACCACAGCCTTCCACCGCACCACAATGGGAAAACGCGGTCCCCGCAACTTCCAGATGGGATGCCTCAGCTGGCCCTCGCGGTCATTTTCCGGCAGTCGACATTGAAGCTTCCTCCCCTCCGATCAGCCTCTTGCAGCCGTCTCATGGTGTGCAATCTTTGCGCATGCACATGCCTTGGACTTGCAGTGGCTCTTTCTTCTTGCCAGCCAACTGCTTTGTCCTCACGTTGTTGCCCAGCTCCCAGAGAGCCACACTCATGCTGGTGATCCAGAAGGCAGGGGGAACCAGTCGCTGCCTCCTAGTTTGGGAGCCAGCCAGGGGCGAGTTGGGCAGAGGTGATGGCAACAGCAGAATCCAGTGCTTGGGGAGGAAAGATTAGCGAGCTCCCATCTCTGCCCTGTGGCCTCTACCGGCTCAGGGCAGCGGACTCAGCTGCATCGTGTATGAGCCGAGGCTGCGAGGAGCCCACCACATGTTGCAGAGGAGCCCAGCCTTCGCCTGCATGCTAAAGCAGCCCCCGCCGCCAAGGGCAGATGTCTTCTTTTGTGTCCTATCGCATGCCCCCTTTATTTCTCTAGCCCCTCTCCTTCCCTAGCTTGCCCGGTGGCACCCCAGCACGATAAAGCAATCCCCGCCTAAGGGTGAAGAGGAGCGCTCCAACGAGCGAAGGACATGCCGGCGGCAAACTACCCACCCATGTTCAAGTCAACCCACCTCCTCTCTCCCTGCATAAGCTCTCTGGTGTCTCCCAAGACTGACTTCTGTCCTGCCCTCCTGTAGCATCTGTCTGCACCCAGAAGTGGCCGGGGGTTGCTCTTGCCCTCGGGCAACAGTTCCACCTTCCCTCTCCTGAAGCCCGGCAAGGAAGCCCACTCCTCATGCCAGATCCACCCAAGGAAGGAGAGAGCCAGGCTTGGCCAAGCTGCCTCTCCCCGTGGTTTCTGCAGTTAAGGGCAGAAACCACAACATTCCCCAGCACAAGCGAGAAAATAAAGCTCCTTTTCTCAGGTGGTGTGGGTGGAGTTTAAGGCTAGCCTGGAAGGGGTGGCGGCCTGGTGCTTGTTGCTGCTTCTAGCTCGGGCAGAGGCAGCTTGGCCGAGTTGGGCTCTTTCTCTCTCTCCCCTTCCTTGGGTGGATCTGGTGGGAGGAGCAGGCTTCCTTGCTGGGCTTGAGGAGGGGAGAAGATGGAGCTGTTGCCCAAGGACAAGAGCAACCTTCGGCTACCTCTGGGTTAGGGTGGAGCCGCCTTGAGCCTCTCTCTCTTGGTCTCCTTATGCTGAGATCATCCTTTCCAGGCAGGGGCAAGAAGAAGAGTCGCTGCCCTCCTCCCCCTGGCTCATGCCCAGCGCTCTCTCTTCTCTCTCCCCTTCACCTCCCCACACTTGCTTACCTGTCCCAGAGAGCTCGGGCTACGCCTCCTTTGACCCAGCCTCCTTCCTCACTGGTGTCGCTCCTGAGTGATCTCTTCCATCCTCGACTGTTGCGAAGAAGCAGCAGCTCTGGCTGCACTACACCCGCTTTATTCTCTATGAGAGCCACTTTACATCTTGTTGCCCAAACTTAAAACGGTCTGCGCATGAGCACAACATTTAAAAAGGAATAAAAATTACATTTTTTCAATGAAGATTGTTCTGCGCATGTACTGAACAGAAAATCAAGATGCTGCTGCAGAGGATAGAACCGGTATGACCCCACCTCTGATTTAGAACCTGTAAGCTATAATCAGTAATAAGTAATGCATGGTCTACTTCTGAAATGATTTGAGTTTCTCTGAGTAGCTATTCCTCCTTTCTGAAGAAAACTTACAGTATTTTACTGACTTTCTGATAATTATTTTTGTGCAAGCATTTGGCTATTTTTTATTTTTTTTAAAAGTTTTTTATTTATTTTTTAATACAGCTTTACACATATTATAGAAACAAAGTGTTGACCGGATCTTTCCTTTTATGTCCTCTCATTTACATAATCCATTTTACATCATAACTTGGTTTTCGCTTTCAGCCAAATTATTTTCTTCCATTATTTTCCATTTTTTTATACTCATTTTTTCTTACTACAATACCTTCAATTGCCCCTTCAAAAATTGCACCAAATTATCGTTTAATATTTCTCTATTAGTTTATTTTACTATAAACAATGTATCCTGTAGTTAGTTTTTGACAGAGCATTTCTTCCAATTTTTTCTACAATTAACAATGTATTATACTTTCTTTATTTCTTAATTAGTTGCATTATAATACCAATCATACTACTATTCCCTTTAATCTACTCATACAGCTCTTTCCCCTCTTCTTCCTCTTTTATCCATTTTCTCTTAGGCTCTCACAAATTCCACTTTTAAGCATTTTTCTTCTTCTCCCCCTTTCTCCTAACTTCTTCCCCCACCCTCCTGTTTTTATGATTGTAGTATCTTTTCTTCAGAGAATTCATTTTTATTATTCTGGTATCTTTCCCCAGGGTTTTCCCCATTCTCCTCCCCTTCTTACTATCTTGTGGTTTCTTTCGGGGGGGGGGGATCCCCTCTTTGTCTGCTTTTTCTTTGTAACCATAAACCCCAGTAAAATCATCTGTCTGCATTTTATTTTCCAATGTTCTTTCTTCCACCATATCTTGTTCCTTATTTGTACCCTCTCTTAACCCCCTGTTCTCCTATTTCTTGCCTTTTATTTTCCCTTTGATTTTCTATCTTTTTTACCAATTAATGTTTCACACGGACTTTTCAGCATCCCAAATAATTCCTGATACATCCACATTTTGCAAGTTTAATTATTTTTTACAGATTTTTAAATTTTTGGGTTATGCCACATTTAATTACACGTTTAGGGTCTTCCAAATTCAATTGTTCAGTTTTAGCATTAATCCAGTCCAGTCTGCATTCAAGATTTTTTTCTCTTCCACCAACACAAACAGTTGCCGCCAAACAATGTTACAATAACAGATAACAGTTCCTGTAGCCAAGGTCACAGCTGCACTCTCACTAGCCGGTGAAGTATTTTCTGCTTGCTGGTAAATGGCTCTCTTCAAACCACAATACAATCCCACAGCTACCTGTCAATAGCTGTCAAATAGCTGTCGAAAAGGCTTTTAATCCACAAAGAACATAATAAAGAAAGGAGAAAAGAGATTTCCCCTTGGGCTCTTCCTTTTGGTTTTTTTTTTCACTTCCAAACTCTGGAAGACAGAGTCTCCTGAGGCTTTGGTGCTTTAACCTCCTCTGCCTCCTTTTTTTTTAATAGCATTCCCCGAATGTCAGTTAGCCACTTATAACGCTCTGGGACCCTTTTTAAGATTCAGATCAGGTTTTTTTCTCCCCCCCCCACCCGTGAGTTGGTCAATCACTCACCCGATTTCAACACTTTGTTCCAACACCTCTACAGCATGATAACTTAGTCCAGAGGCCCAGCTTTATAGCGGTCATTCAGTTATGGCCACTGCCCTTGTTGTCAGTTTGAAAAGTTTTTCTACGACCTCCCTCCTGGCTGGTTGCTAACAGCAGGGAGGTGACACGGGGCTGGATCCAGGCGGTTGTTACTGCCTCTTTTCGGGAGGAGTTCTTTCCCCCCGCTTTAAAGGCGGCGGTGGTGAGACCCCTCCTGAAGAAGCCATCTTTGGATCCAGCCGTTTTAAACAACTATCGTCCAGTCTCCAACCTCCCCTTCGTGGGGAAGGTTGTTGAGAAAGTGGTGGCCTTTCAGCTCCGGCAGTCCTTGGAGGAAACCGATTATCTAGATCCCTTCCAGTCGGGATTTAGGCCTGGCTACACCACGGAAACCGCTTTGGTCGCGCTGATCGATGATCTCTGGAGAGCCAGGGATGGAGGTCATGCCTCCGTCCTTGTGCTCCTTGACCTCTCAGCCGCCTTCGATACCATCGACCATGGTATCCTTCTGCAACAACTGCGGGAGGTGGGGGTGGGAGGCACTGTTCTATAGTGGTTCTCCTCTTACCTCTCGGACAGGTCGCAGTCGGTGTTGGTTGGAGGGCAGAGATCGACCCCTAGGCCCCTGAACTACGGGGTGCCGCAGGGTTCGGTCCTCTTTCCCCTCCTGTTTAAAATCTACATGAAGCCGCTGGGTGAGATCATTCGACGGCACGGGATAAAATACCATTAGTATGCGGACAATACACAGTTGTATCTGTCCGCCCCGTGCCAACTCAGTGAAGCGGTTGACGTGATGTGCCAGTGCCTCGAGGCTGTTAGGTCTGGATGGGGGTTAACAAGCTTGTACTCAATCCGGATAAGACCGAGTGGCTGGTGTGTTTCCCTCCTACTAATTGGCCACGTTTTCCATCTCTCAGGCTGGGGGGGGGGGTCAAACAGTACGCCCGTCAGACAGGGTTCACAATTTGGGAGTCCTCCTGGACCCACAGCTGACTTTTGAACACCATCTGTCGGCTGTGACCAGGGGGGCATTTGCCCAGGTTCGCCTGGTGTGCCAGTTGCGTCCCTACCTGAACCGGGAGGCCCTCACAACAGTCACTCGTGCCCTTGTGACCTCTAGACTGGACTACTGCAACGTGCTCTACATGGGGCAGCCCTTGAAGAGCATTCGGAGACTTCAGCTTGTCCAGAATGCAGCCGCACGAGTGATCGTGGGTGCACCTCGGTTCACCCACGTAACACCTATCCTCCACGAGCTGCACTGGCTGCCTATTGGTCTTCGGATACGCTTCAAGGCGCTAATCATCACTTATAAAGCCCTTCATGGTATTGGACCTGGGTACTTGAGAGACCGCCTGCTGCCAATTACCTCCAATAGACCGATTAGATCCCACAGATTAGGCCTCCTCTGAATTCCATCCACCGGCCAATGCCGACTGGCGGCTACCCGGAGGAGAGCCTTCTTTGTGGCTGCTCCGACCCTCTGGAACGAACTCCCCGTGGGGATTCGAACCCTCACCACCCTCCAGGCCTTCCGCAAAGCCCTTAAAACCTGGCTATTCCGGCAGGCCTGGGGCTAAAGAGCTTCTGCACCCCCTTCTCAAATGGTATGATTGTAGTGTGTTTTAAATTGTGTATTGTTTGTTTGTCTTTTATCCCCTGTTTGTACCTCCTTTCCCTTGACTGAGTTGTGAGCCGCCCTAAGTCCCCTTTGGGGAAAAGGGCGGCATATAAATGAAATAAATCCTAATCCCCAAGAACTGCCGGTTCCTCTAGATTGTCCGAGACATCCCTTCTTCTCCCCTGTCCCTCCAGGACAGGTTTCAGTCTGAAGACCTCCCAACAATGGTTTGTCCAGCTGGATTTCCGCAAGGCACAGGAGAGCTTGCTTTTTTCCAGCTGGTCTCGTTGCAATGCTTCTGGCTTCTCATCTTTTATCTTTTTCTCGGGGGTTATTATTTTCCAGAATATATGTGGTAGAAAATGTTTACAGTAATCTGTTTATTTGATGAGGGTCACTCCACAGTAGGGGTGTCAAACCCAAGGGCCGGGAGCCAGAGCTGGAGCCGGCTCGCAGGGTGCTTAGATCAGGCCTGTGAGGCTGGCTTGGAAACAGTGAAGGACTGGCCTGCAGTGCCTCTGCCAGTGAAAATGGGGCTCAGGAGGGTTGCATACGCCCCTCCGGAGCTCCATTTTTGCTGGCAGAGGATTGCAGGAAGCCATCACAGCCAAAATCGGAGCTCAGGAACCCATTTTTGTTGGCAGAGCACTCAGGCCACCACAGGCATCCCGACATGAGTGACGTTGAGCTGGCCATGCCCATTCTGGCCCCCTGAGATAAAACACAACACCGATGCGGCCACCAATGAAATTGAGTTTGACACCCCTGCTCTACAGCATTATTCAGGAGCAGCTAATGAAACAGTGACTTTTATCTTCATTTTTTCTTATTGAAGGTGACTTTCAGGTAGTGTTGTGGAAACTCCATGCAAAGTCATCTATCAACAGGCTTTCTCCATAGAGTCACTTTCTGTAGGTTGAGCTAATTAAACTAGTTAGACTTGGCTGATCTTTTAAATTAAAGGAGAATGTGCAGACTTAAAGACTGACATGTCTTTAAGACTCCGCTATTCTAAGCAATAGCAACAGCACTTAGACTTGTATATCACTTCATAGTACTTTATAGCCTTCTCTAACCTGTTTATAGAGTCAGCATATTGCCCCCAACAATCTGGGTTCTCATTTTACTGACCTCGGAAGAATGGAAGGCTGAGTTAACTGTGAACCAGTTAGGATCAAATAGCTGGTATAAGCAGTGAATTAGCCTATAATACTGCGTTCTAACCACTATGCCACCACGGCTCTAAGGTAATTGCTTTGATAAAAAAACATGCCTGATAGCGCCTCCAGTCCTACACTTCAAACTGAATGATTAAATCAGCATAAGAAAAATAGAAGGACTATATTACTACAGTAAAATTAACAAAAACTTGATCAGTGTTAATTTACTGAGAGAACATAAGGTATCAGAACATTTTTATCTTTTTATACATAGTTCCTAAAAAATTAAAGTCTTATCTCTGATTTTATTGCTTGGATTTGACCAGCCTGTTGACAAATATGTCAGGACCAAAATGGAAAAACATTGAACGTCCACTAGAAAACTCATACTCTCTTTTTTCATATCAAAAATCATTTTAGGCTGAATATTGTTGTCCCCATAAGTTTTGATGTTCTCCCAATTCCGTTTGTTTGTCTTGAGCTACTCTTAAAAAGTCAGCATCACACACTTGACAACAGTCCTTATCTAGATAAAAACCTTTCTTTTCTCCATCTCAGTGTTCTAAGCGTTATGTATTAGTACTACAATAAACTAAACAGACATTCTTTGTGGCTATTTCTAGATCATCAGAAGCCAGCACATTATACCCTCAGTGTTAAATAATAATCCAAAAGTTGATTATTTCCACCTTTAGGTATCTCTTCAAAGATATTTTTTTCAAGATTTTTATACTCTCTTGTTGATGCTTATCTTCAGCTGGATTATGGTTTTGTATGTAGCCAGGCTATAATGTACACATACTGGCTCCTTCCTCAGCAGGGTAACACTATAAACTTGCATTTGTGATGATCATTGAGAATGATGAAGATAACATTTCATTCTTCTCAGTTTTACATATTTTATTTCCTTTAAAATAAGAATTATTAATGTCTGCAATAAAAATTAGTAGTAGTCTCAGGTAGAAATTAGGAACTTAATAAATATTACTATGTAAACAAATTGACCCAGACAGTACGCTGTTCATTAAGCACATATTGTATGTAAAAAAAAACTATATATAACGCAACAGTAAAAACAACGGCTTTCAGTCTGGATGGCCTCTTGTGATGAGCTGATAGACAGAGAAAGGAAGCAGTATGCTTCCTCCCATATTTGGGCATACCAGGGGTTGTGACACAATACATACCTATTTCCCTGGCTTAGCTGATAAAGGAGGAGAGCCTGTGGCCTAGTGGCTAATACAACCGCCTAATATGTAATACAACCCAGGTTCGTATCATACACACACACACACACACACACACACACACACACACATATATATATATATATATATATATATATATCACATACATACATACATACATACATACATACATACATACATACATACATATTAGTAGTAGTTTCCATCCTCCTTTATGCAATTGTAGTGGCCAACGGTGCTAAGCCGCTATATAGATACAGCCATTAATATTTGTCTGCCAGATATGAATAAACCACTACAAGGTGACCAACTCCTTCTTTGAAAGGTCTGTGTTTAGTTCTCTGAGTTTTTATCATGTCCCCTGTCTCCTGTAAGTGAGCCTTAGGTAGGAATGCTCAGACTTGTAATAGTAATTGTTCGGATGACCACTTATGCAGTCACACTTCATTATCTTTCTCCTCTATAGGTGTTGAAGTACTTGCATTTCTGCTTCATGTTTAGTTTTTATTTTTATTTGAAAATTTGAATTGCACAAGAAGGTGGGCCTTTTGTGGTGTGTTTGAGGAATAGGTGTACCTTTTGTGGTGTGTTTAAGGAATAGACTCCTACGAAAAAATTTCCTTAGCTATAAAAGTATTCTGAATAAAACTTTGGGCAAATGCACACCTCAAACGCAGATGCCATTTGAATTATAGTAATAAGCAACTGGTCATATTCTCACCCACCCTAATATAGTGCCCTAAATGTTAATAGCTACATTCTCATTATTTCATAACAATAATGAAATTGCAAGTGGCTTCACATCTCATAAAACCAGAGAAACAGTGAAATATGATAATTAAAATATTGATTATATTAGCCATATGATCAAGAAACTCAATCTTGGGCTTTCATTCCTTACCAGCCCAACTTAATTCATAATAATGTGGGGATAAAATATGGAGAGATTCTCTCTGAACATCATATTTTGCTCTCCAATTACTTCTCACATATACTGTATTAAACCCCATAGTTATAAAGAATATTCGACGCTTTTTGAAATCAAAGCAAAACATGGCATGATTTGAAAAGGAAAAGAGACAACATTTTGGCATATGGCAACTATTTTGTGAAAGCTTTTGTAAATGTGTAGATGTTTTAATTGTTTATGGGGTTGTTGTTTTTTAGATTTCTCACATACGTGTTGGCTGTCCTCCCTGGAAAGAAATAATTGTAAAAAAGTAAGTTGTTTCTTTTTCTACTTTTGCGTTAGCTACTTATATTTCCTTGTAACAAAGTTAAATATTAAACAATAAAATTTTAGTATAAGTGTCTGCGTGTGTAACAAATGTAAATACTTTATTAGCCTTTTGGTATTTTGATTGTGTATTATACTGTTACAAGAAGATTCCTGTGTTTTGATTTACTTGTATGGATTTGTGCCCAATAAATTATCCATTTCATAAAATTTCC
The DNA here is from genome assembly GCF_051295495.1 of Thamnophis sirtalis. Taxonomy (NCBI): domain Eukaryota; kingdom Metazoa; phylum Chordata; class Lepidosauria; order Squamata; family Natricidae; genus Thamnophis; species Thamnophis sirtalis. Next base: position 64,814,176 of record NW_028261386.1, on the reverse strand, counting down.
AGATTTAAACTTTTCATATAAACATATTTCCTTTATAAAATTTATCCCTAAGGCATGTTTTTTACAATTTCTCTAAGAACAATTTTCAGTCTTTGTAAAGAAGGCTCTTTATAAAAAAGATGTTGAAACTCTGGAAAGAGTGCTGAGAAGAGCAATAAGAATGTTTAGGAGACTGGAAGCTAAAACATGCAAAGAATGATTATAGAAATTGGATAGTATAATGAAAAGAAGGACTAGAGAGAGACTGTCAGGCGTGCCTACCTCAATAACCAAGAAAGAAAACTCCTAACTCCATTGTTTGTGGAATTAAAATACGTTTACTGGTTATAAAAAGATAGCAGCAAAAGTAAAGCAAGATCTGAGCCAGAAAGGCCTGAACAATTACATATCAAATGTTAACCCAGCCTCTTCCCTCCAACAACCCCACCCCAGTGTCCAATCTGCAACTCCCTTAGGTGTCATGTGGGGTGCATCCTCAAAAGGCATCATCATGTTGGTATGCAGGATGGTTGGCCTTGACCAAGTTCAAACACCAGCCACCAGCATGCGCAGAAGATGATGAGAAGAAAACTCCTTTTTCCGTATCACTCATATACCATTTATTCCCATCCCAAATACCATGGCCCCACCCTCCCCGTTTCTATGGCAGCAGATTGTAAGTAAGCGAAGCAGAGGATGACATTCGTACCTCCTTCAGGAAAGGACAATAACCACCAACAGCATTATTAAAATTAAGACTTATCAGGATATTTGGCGTAGAACTTCTGTGAGCGTTTGGGAGCCCTAATGTGAGATTTGTCTACCCATTCAACCTGGGAAGGGGGAAAATGTTTTCAGGACACCAAATATTGAATGTGTCCTCTATGCTTCCTGGAATCTAAGATTTCTTTAATCTCAAAATGTTGCTGTCCTTCAATATGAAGAGGAACAGGGGGTGAGGGTTGAGGCGGACGAATGGAAGATGTGTGCTCTGGTTTCAGTAAATTCACATGAAAAACAGGATAAATCCTCCGAAGGGTTTTCGGCAACTCCAATTTTACTGATACTGGATTTATTATTTTCACAATGGGAAATGGACCCACACATTTCGGACCCAGCTTCTTTGACTTCTGTGTGGTTTGTAGAAATTTAGTGGTCAAAAACACTCTATTCCCAACTTGGTACACTTTAGGCTTAGCCTTTTTTTTATCTGCCTGTTTTTTATGAGCATGTTGAGCCGCATCTAAGGCTTTGCGAGTCATTGGCCAAAACTGTTGAAGTTGATTACTCCACTCGGACAAGGATAAAATTTGAGGTTTCTCTTAAGGTAATTAAGGAATTGGTACGAAATCCTGGCCAAACACAACTTTAAAAGGGGTCATCCCGGTACTGCTATGTACTAAATTATTGTACGCCACCTCTGCATGTGCCAAAAGTTCCGCCCAATTATCCTGTTAATAATTGATAAAACACCGAAGGTACTGCTCCAGAACCGAGTTAGCCCATTCACAAGCCCCATTAATCATGGATGGTGGGCGGAGCTTAGTCCCTGGGTGGAGCCAATCAATTTCAGGAACTCTTTCCAAGCGTGGAAGATGAATTGGACCCCCCTGTCCGAAATAATGCATTCATGCACTCCATGTAATCTATACACATGTAAAATAAACAATTTAGCCAATGACTTTGCGGATAGGATCTTGGAACAAGGCACAAAATGGAACTGTTTGGAGAACATATCGGTGATTACCCAAATGTATTTCCAAGGCTTTCTGTTAACTCGACAATAAAATCCATCAATATCTCCTTTCATGGGGCCCCAGGATGGGCAACCCTTTGAAGGAGACCTTGGGACTTTCCCTGTGGTCTTTTTGCATCCTCACAGACAGGACAACTGGCTATGTAGGACTCAATGTCTTTTTTCAGGGAAGGCGACCAAAATTCCCTCTTAATCAAATGCAAAATTTTTACAAATCCAAAATGACCTGCCATTCTCGAGTCATGGGCCCGTTGAAGGACAACAGTTTTTAGGCTGGCAGGAACATAAAGCTTAGATCCCTCCCAAGCCAGTCCATCTTTCGTGGTGCATTTATCAGAATGTTTTTTGAACCAGTCATCAGACTTGAGGCCTTTCTTAAGGTTGTCAATCAGGTCTGTGGTCACATCTAAGTCCACTGGGCCCTGGCGCCTAGTAACCATTGGGGCAGCCAGGTTCTTAGCCGGGATGACTGGATGAACCACGGTTGGTCTGGTGCTGTTGTATTGGGGAAGCCTGGGCAAAGCATCAGCCATAAAGTTCTTCCCTCCTGGGATGTATTTTAGGGTAAAGTTGAACCGGTTGAAATGCTCTGCCCAGCGCACTTGTTTAGGTGATAGCTTACATAGGGTCTTCAAGGCTTCCAGGTTTTTATGATTAGTATTTACTTCAAAAGGGTGTTTTGCCCCCTCCAGGAAATGTCGCCAGGTCATCAAGGCCCATTTGACAGCAAAAACTTCCTTTTCCCATATGGCCCATCTTCATTCTGTTTCTGTAAGCTTACGTGAAGTGTAAGCACAAGGTTGCAATTTATCTTCTGTGTTTGTTTGGAGCAATACTGCCCCCACTGTCACGTCACTGGCATCAGCTTGAACCACGAATGGTGCATCCATGTCTGGGTGTTTCGCAACAGGCTCAGCAGCGAACAATTGCTTCAATTTCTCTAAAGCTGCTTGACATTCCATAGTCCAAATCAGAGGCTTACCCGGCCTAGGTTTAACTTCTCCCTTTGATTTTAGGAGATTTGTAATAGGCAGCGCAATGCTCGTAAACAAGGGGATAAGTTGGCAATAGAAATTTGCAACTTCCAAAAAACTTTGTAGTTGCTTGCAGGTGTGAGGAGGTGCCCACTCAATGACAGGCCAGGCTTTTGCCAGGTCCATCTCGAGGCCTTTGTGGGAGATACGGTATCCCAAATAATTGATCTCTCCTGATGAAATTCACTAGACAGTTTGGCATAAAGTTCAGCAGCCCAGAGTTTTTTGAGAATCGAGTGTACCAAAGTCACTTGTTCATCACGTGTTTCCATGTAGATAAGGATGTTGTCAAGGTAAACCAACACCCTCTTATTCAGGTACTCATGCAAGACTTCATTTATTAATTGCATGAAGACTGCTGGCACCCCCTGAAGTCCAAACGGAAGTACTCTAAACTGGAAACATCCCAAAGGGCAATTGAAAACAGTTTCCCACTCATCTCCCTCCTTTATTCTGACTCTGTAGTATGCTTCCCTTAAGTCCAACTTCCCTTCACCCAACTGGGCTAACATGTCCTTCATGAGTGGCATTAGGTACATGGTTTCCACGCAAATTATGTTTAGATTTTTATAGTTCACGCATAAACGAAAGGAGCCATCTTTCTTTTCCCTGAACAATACGGGTGCGGCCACCTATGGTCTAGCTAGTTGTATGAACCCCTTTTTTTAATTTTTGTTTATGAACTTTCATAATTCCTCCATCTCACGTGGGGTCATCGAGTAAATCTGAGGCTTAGGGAATTTTTCCCCTGGAAGAATTTCAATGCTGCAATCAGTGTTGCAGTGGGGGGGGGGGTAGTTTGTTGGAGGCCCTTTCACTGAAAACCTTCCTGAGGTCCCAATATTCTTTGGGGATTTTCTCTTCTCCTTCAATCTTTTCCTGCACTGCGGCAGCTAAATTTGTTTTGGCATTGGCTATGTGGGACATCCTCCCCTTCCCCTAGGGGGTTTAGCGGAACAAATATGCAACCACCCTTTCTTCCAGTTCACATAAGGGTTCCATTTCCGTAGCCACGGTAATCCCAGTATGAGGGGCTGGTCCATCCCAGGTGCCATGATGAAACTCAAAGTTTCTTGATGATCCCCCATCCACATTTCTATTGATTCAGTTACAAAATGGGCAGGGGCTCCCCCAGCCACTGAGCCATCCAATTGGCAAAAGGCAATGGGTACTTTCAAAGTCCTCAGTCTTTAATCCATTTTCTCCACCACTTCTGGGCTAAGTATGCAACAGGGGCATCCAGAGTCTAAGAGGGAAAGCATCTTCCCTTGGGCTCCAGTAGAGGGCACTTTAAGTTCTACTGGAATGGTCATGGGGTCTGATCGGGGACTTACCAAGTGGTCGTCATCAGAGTGAGTTTCATTTTCTCCCGAAAGAAAGGAGGACTCTTCTCCATCCTGGGTGGGAGGGAAATCCTCAACAGCTTCCACTCCTTTCAAGGCGGTTTGTTTGCATTTCCCTGGCAGTGGTTCTGGTTTCTTCTCTCCAACAGCGATGGGCTTTGGGCCAAATTTTGCATAGTTGCTCGCTGCTTGGTGCCCCTCCTTCCCATATCGGAAACAAGCTGTAGACCGGGGCTTGCTTGCACACCATTCCTTTCCTCCCGTCAGAGCTCCTTTGGGGTGGGTGGGAGGGGGAATTCTTGACTTTATCGCTACCTCCTCAGTATCTATTCCTGGCTAGATCAATTTCCACATCTGCTGCCATTTCATACCAGCGATGCAGGTTGCGTGGGGCCCCTTTATTCACACAGCTCTGGTATATGTCTTCATTTAGACCATCCATAAAACTGTCCATTAAAGCCTCCTCAGACCAACCTCGCATATGCACAGACAACTCACGAAACTATTGGATGTATCAATCACTGGACTTCTTCCCTGAGTAAGAGACTTCATCTTGGTTCTCGCCTTTCACTCGGCTAGGGGATCATCAAAGCACTTCTTCAGGGCAGCCATAATCATATTGTAATCCTTCAGCAGGGGGGAGTCATCATTATACAAAGCAACCATCCAGACTGCCGCTTTGTTCTCCAATGCCATAGTAACAGCTCTTACTTTGGCTTCCTCATTAGGGAAATCCTCTCCAAACTGTTGCATGTAATTTCAGACCTGGACCAGGAAAAATCCCAGCTCTTTGGAGTCTCCTCCAAATTTCATGCCAAGGGGAGGAACTTTTGGCATTGGCCATCTGCGGGGGGGGGCCCTCCCCCACTTGGAGGGGCTCAGGGGGCTGCTGCTGCTGCAGCTGGGGCTCTCCCATCCCGATCAGCTCCGCTATATGCCCCTAGCCCCCCTCCCCAGGTTAGACAGGTCTTCTGCCCATCTCTCTTCTTGATTAGCAAAATCCACTTCCCTCTCAGCACGGCTCTCACAGAAATGGCATTTCTCCGATGCCTCTTGTAAAGTTTCAAAGCATGCGTCATCTTGTTCGGCTTCCTTCCAGGCAGCCTCAGGTCGTTGGCATTGGATGGTGATAACTCTGGCAGGAATCTCCTCAGGATCACTCCTCTGCCCCACTCCCAATGACCACCTGGGACGGACGGCTCTTTTCTCCAAATCAAGTTCAGCCATCCATTCCATTTCCAAAGGGCATGACAATCTGGTAGCCCTCGTGTTGTCCTCCTGGTCACTGCCTGGATTGGATATCTCTATGGAGGATTTTTGTTTTAAGTGCACTTCCCTCAGAAGGTGTTAGCTCCGGGATGAGCGTGACTGGAGAGCTTGCTTAATGTCAGGTGTGCCTTCCTCAATAACCAATAAAGAAAACTCCTAACTCCATTGTTCGTGGAATTAAAATACTTTTACTGGTTATGAAAAGATAGCAGCGAAAGTACAGCAAGATCTGAGCCAGAAAGGCACAAACAATTACATATCAAATGATAACCCAGCCCCCTCCCTCCAACGACCCCACCCTAGTGTCCAATCTGTAACTCCCTTAGATGTCATGTGGGGTGCATCCTCAAAAGGCATCATCATGTTGGTATGCGGGATGGTTGGCCTTGATCAAGTCCAAACACCGGCCACCAGCATGCACAGAAGATGGTGAGAAGAAAACTCCTTTTTCCTTATCACTCATGTACCATTTATTCCCATCCCAAATACCATGGCCTCACCCTCCCCATTTCTATGGCAGCGGATAGTAAGTAAGTGAAGCGGAGGCTGACAAAGACATAATAGCAATGTTCCAATATTTCAGAGGCTCCTACAAAGATGAGGAGTCAAACTATTTTCCAAAGCGTCAAAAGGCAGGACAAGAAGCAATGAATGGAAACTAACCAAGGGAGAAACAACCTAGAACTAAGGAGAAAAGTCCTAATGGTTAGAATAATCAACCAATGGAATAGCTTGCTTCAGATGTTTTGGGTGCTTCATCACTGGAGGCTTTCAAAAAGAGACTGGACAAGTCACAACAACTTTGTCTGAAATGGTATAGTGTCTCTTGCTTGAGCAAGGGGTTTGGCTAGAAGACCTTCCAACTCTATTGTGCTATTTTCTATTTTATCTTTAGCTTCGTACCTAAATATTTTTTATTCTGGACATAATTATTTTAAGAAAAATGTTGTTAACGGACATAGACATGTGCATCCAGCCTCTAGAAATGGACTAAGCACACAAATATAGCAAGGATTATTTGTATTTACATATTTCTAGAAAAATAAAAAACAAACTGAAGAAAAAATATTTTTTGAGATAAATGACAGAATTTTAAACATTTATAACATACAGAATTAAGACTACTAATTAGGATGTATACATGCATGTCTATTGATATGACACAGGCAAAACAAGTAAATGACTTATGATAAAGTCAATACAAACTTTTATAAAAACAAATTACAACAATGGAAGGACTTCTGAAAAAGTAACCACTAAAATTTATTCCAACCAAAACTTTAAGAGAAAATTGATACAGAATGATTTAGAGATGGTTCATAACTCTGAGTTTTCCTTGTTGTGTGACGTGTAATATACAAGGAAGTCATTCTTGCTTCAATTTAGTCAAAGATCATGAACAAGCACAAACAATGCCATTTCCTTCCCATAACAAGACCTGAATCTTATTGAAAAGGGTCCAGATAATCTGTTTCATCTCTGAAGCTGCCAGACCACTACCTTTTCCACAATCTTCTCCCAAGAGGGGAGGTTAGAAACTGGATCAAAGTTGTCCAGGCAAGTGGGATCCAATGATGTTTTTTTAAGGAGCGAGCAAATCGGGACTTCCTTAGAAGTCTCTGGAAATATCCCCTCTTTTAGTGACCTATTAATCACTGCCTGGACCCACCTGCTAGTCACCATCCTGGAGGCTTTCACCATCCAGAAAGGACAAAGATCTAACTGATAGGTGGTAGCATTGACAGCATCAAGGATCCTGTGCACTTCATCAGGGCCAACAGGGTCAAACCATTCCCAGATAATTGAGCAAGGCCTCTCCTCAGGCATTTTACATGGCCTATCTCCACACATGGGATCCAATTGGGAATGAAACTGTATTACTTTGTCCATCTGAACAAACTCCTCTGCACAGCCCTGCAGATGATCAATTGAGCCCTCTTGACCAGTGACGTGCGGTGAGGTTTATGGCTGGTGAGGCACTGACACAGTGGTGGGTTTCAAATTTTTTTAGACTTGTGGACTTCAACTCCCAGAATTCCACAGCCAAGAATGCTCAGTTCCGATTTAAAGTGACAGCATTTGTTTTTCTCCTTTATGAAAAAGTTTCCTTCATTCTTTTTCTTCTCCCTCCCCCTCCTTCCTCCCTCTCTCTCCCCTCTCTCAAAAAGACACATGCACACAAAGAAGTTGGATTGGACTATCTCTCCTACCCCCTTCCCTCTCTCACTCACTCTCTCTCAAACAAACACAAACACAGAAGTTGGATTGGATTTATTTTCCAATGGCTTGAAAGCAGCTCTTCTGCCATACCCCCCACCCCCCCCACATTCCCCTGCTGCCTTCCCCAAACACCTCCACCATTGCAAATGCAGCCTGCTGTCTGGGTGGGAAATGCCTGAAACGCAATAAAGCCCACCCACCCACTCACCTCCTGCTTGCAGTCTGGGGTGAGAGAAAAGGAGAGAAGCCAGAGGGGAGCCGATTCGAGCCTTTGATTGCAGGTGGAGCCACGTTGCCTTTTCAAACTTGTAATCAGTGAAGCTGGGCTTATATAGTTTTATCCAGGTGTGTGTGTGTTTTTGTGTGTGTGTGTTTGTATGTGTGTTTGAAAAGGCAACGTGGCTCTGCCTGCAATCAAACTACATTTGGGGAGGGATCTACGCTTGAGGATGAAGTTTGAATTCCTCCCCCTCCCTCCGACCCACACATACCTTTTCCAGCTGTTTCAGAGAGGATTTCAACTCTGCTCTTGCCTGTCATCATGAAAAGAAAAAAAATGTAAAAGGAAAAAGGCAAGAGCTGAAGTCAGGCTGAGCTCGTTGCTGCCAGTGTCACCGTGGATGAGTTTGCTTAACTGTTTTAAAAAGCACCCTCTCCAGGAGGAGGCAGGAGAACGATGTGACTCGCCTAGTCAGGAATTTTTAGGCTTTTAACCCTTGCTTAACTCTGCTCAAGTGATCATAAAATGCCTAAAGTCAGACTAGATGAGCCACACCGTTCTCCTGCCTCCTCCTGTAGAGGGCGCTTTTTAGAGGCTTTTTTAAACAGTTAAGCAGAGTCATCCGCGGTGACTCTGGCAGCAACTAGCTCAGCCTGACCTCAGCTCTTGCCTTTTTCCTTTTACATTTTTTTTCTTTTCATGATGACAGTGGTGAGGCTCTGCAACCCCTGCCTCCCCTGACTGCACGTCCCTGCTCCTGACCAAGGATAACACTCTCAGGATCCATTAAGAGTGAACCTGTCCAAAACTGCCATTAGATTCCAGATCACCACCAAGGCTTCAGCAGGACCATGGTGCAACACCTATGATATCCCCCAGTTCCCTATGGAACCCATCATGAGTCCACACTCCCTGTGAAGGGGGCATCATATGACAGTCTCAAGGACACCAGGGTGTAATTGGACCATGAAAAGGGGGATAATTTTAAATTACCCACCAGATCATGTTGCCATTGCTCAGATCCAGAAAATTGAATTTTGGTGTGTAATCACTATCCTTAGTTGGACCTATAATAATCTGGGATAGGCCCATGGCTGTCATGGTGGTCATGAATTTCTGGTCTGCTCCTGAGACCACACCCAGGGATGCAGTGGTGGGTTGTTCTTACCGTCGTTACTGGTACGCTGCTCGTAGTTTGGTCATGCATGCACCGTCTCTGTGCTGTGCACGTGCTTGATGTGCACTCCGCATGCATGTGCACTCTACCGCCCCTGCGACACCCAGCTGCTCATCGGAGATCGCGCATGCGCCACACACTGTGCATGCACATGCAATTGGCTCGATTGCTTCAAAAACAGTTATGGGATGCGGGTGGGTGGGCCAAATGAACCACCGTACCGGTACGATGGCTGCTGCTCCCAACTACTACCGGTATGGCCGTACCTGTCCATAACGGGCAGAACCCACCACTGCAGGGATGGCAGATTGCAGTCCCCAGAACCATGAGTCTGGGAAACTCCACTGCCAACCCTGAGATGGCCTCAGCAGCTCAGGCAGGGAGGCCGGTTTACTAGCCGGTATACTTATGAAGCCCACCTTCATAAAAAGGGTCTTGCAAACACAAACTTGCTGAGCAAGATCCTTGAAAGCCAAAAGAGAATTTCTGAAAACCACTACTACCCCACCTCCCCTGCCCTTGGCTCTTGGCTAGTGCCAAATCTGAAATCTGACTGGACATATTTCCGAGAGGAGATACACACCCTTCGTAACTCAGCCAGATCTTGATGTTGCAAGATAGAATAGAATAGGCGCTGGAAGGGACCTTGGAGGTCTTCTAGTCCAGCCCCCTGCTCAAGCAGGAGAACCTATACCATTTCTGATAAGTGACTGTCTAGTTTCTTCTTAAAAATCTGCAGTGATGGAGCGCCAACTATTTCTGAAGCAAGCTGTTCCACTGGTTAATTGTCCTCACTTTTAGGAAGTTTCTTCTTCATGCTAGATTGCTTCTCTCTTTGATTAGTTTCCAAATATTGTTTCTTGTCCTGCCCTCTGGTGCTTTGGAAAATATTTGACCCCCTCTTCTTTGTGGCAGCCTCTCAAATACTGAAATACTGCTATCAGGTCAGCTTGTTCCTCCTGAACAAGATCTTGAATAAGGGTAGCCTTGTTATTAACTTACCTGGCATTTAGCAGCCACAGCTGAACCTTAGGGCCTCCAACAGTATTCTGCCCAAGAACTGAGGATGAGCTCATATTGGCCGAAACGCATCACCAATATTATGCATCGGGGGCATCTTCCCCTCTAATGGCCAGCCCTCTGACTCCTATGTCCCATGCCCATCACCACTGAGATACATTGTCTTATGCTACATCCCCCAAGATGATTATTCCCTCTTCTCACCAACCCTTCTTCCTGAAAGAGCCAAAGGCTCTGCTGTCCTCCCCCAGTCATTCAATCATACTCCCAAGCATTTGGATTGGAATGTCCTTGCAACAGTGATTCCATCACCCTACGGTTAATCTGTTACAATATACTTTATTTGGTGTTTCCTTAAAAAAAGATTAAAACCTCAACCGATTCAAAATGTAGTGGTCTGATTGCTGATAGGAGGTGCTTTAAGCATTGTGATGTCTATGCTTAGATTGCTACATTGATTACCAATAGGTCTCTGGGCCCATTTCAAGATGTTATATTTTAACTTTTAAATCCCTACATTTCTTAGTGCCAGGTACTAGGAGACTCATTTCCTTTGACCAATATTCATATGTTCATCCTGAGGGAAGCAGATCCAAATGAAGAGGGAAGAAGGCTGGAGTTGTGACTTCTTGATGGCAGTCTCTCACACTGTGGAAATGTTTGTTTGTTCATTACCATGTTTCCCCAAAAATACAACATGTCCTGAAACTAAAGCCTTGCATTGCACAACCCCCTTCTCCAGATGGGCAGAGCTCCATGCACTGACCTAGGGGGGTATCCCGAATGTGCCAAGCCGCAGAAGCTGGGGGGCGGGCAGAGTGCTACATGGCTTGGCACCTTAGGGATACTCCCTAGGTCAGTGAGTGGTGCTCTGCCCGGCTGGAGAGGGGGTTTGCCAGGTGGCTGCTTGTGAGCATGGTCACCTCACACTTGATTAAAACCACAGTTTTGAAAACAGAATTAAGAACAAAGTTCTTTTAAAAGTTACAACTTAAACATGAAAATCAGAGCTAAAAAATTCAGTATTCTTCCATCAATAAGGGGAGCTCCTACTTGCTTGCCCTTTGTAAAACATCTTATTCTTACATGCTTTTAAATAAACAGTGCACTTGGGTTACCTGTGTAATTTATATTGTATTTTATTTCATTTTTGTATATAAAATGCCTTCCTTTTATTAGAAGTTGGGGTACATTGTATTCTTTTTTCTTTCTTTTCTATTTCTTTCTTATTCAATTTTATTATTGTTTTATATTCTTCTTACCCTCAATTCAAAATTTGTGTTACCTTTATTCTGTTGAAAACGTGTTTAATAAAAATTATATATAAAAACTGAGAATGTTTTCAAGGAAAATCTACCAAGTTACTCTACTCATAGCCTTTTAAAATATTGTAAACACTCAGAGTTTTTTATCAGAGTTTACCAGAGTTGGGAATTGTGTAAAATGTTTTGTTAGGATACTTTAATTCTATTATCTGTCTGTATCTGCCTGCTTGCCTGCCTGCCTGCCTGCCTGCCTGCCATATCTCTCCCTCTCTCTCTCTCTCTCTCTCTCTCTCTCTCTCTCTCTCTCTATCTATCTCTATCTCTATCTCTATCTCTCTATCTATCTATATCTATCTATCTATCTATCTATCTATCTATCTATCTATCTATCTATCTATCTATCTATCTTATTAGAAAGAATTTGATTCTATAATATACTTTTAAAGTTTTAACCAACTAGCCTGACACTGGGGACACTGAAACAGAAGGTTAAAAGTCATATTCAGTCAATGCTGGTTTTTAAAAATAAAATTACATAAATACCTTTTTCTATTTTGTCATAGGAAACCTTCAGAGTGTAAGAACTTTACTTTCACAATACCTCGGTAAGAAGTCTATACACATTACATATAGGCTAAATATATAAAATGGTTAAAACTGTATCTAATTCTGAGTATTGACTGTAGAAATGGACCACAAAGACTTCTTTATTTATTATACTCTTCCTGCCAACAAAGCAGCAACAATTGATCTTTAAAAAAACAACGCATCACCAAATGGAAACTCAGACTGGAAAATAAGATCAGTAAGTTGAGATCAGATGCAAGCAGTCTAGAGGAGATGAAAGAAAAGAAACTGAAGAACAAGAAGATCAAAGAATGCCTAATTAAGAAATATCATCTAGAAACAAGAAAGATTAAGGAAGTCCTAGAAATAATAAAGCAACAGCTTTATTAGCAACTATAAGCATGAAGATCAGCAGATACAAAGCTAAAAATGCGCACTATAGGCAGAATCAGCTATTTCAGTTGAATAAGAAATGTTTCTACAAATCCATCTCAGGAGAAGCTGCAGTGAGTTAGTCAACACCTAACAAAGAAGAAACAGCACAGTTCTGGTTGCATACAAGAAAAATGCAACTTGAATAAAAGAAATGGATAAGAATAAAAAAACCATCTGAAAAAACTTGTAATAGCAGCAAAAGTGGTAGATAAAAAATGAAGGAAGATCAAGAATTGATCAGCACCGGATAAAGATAAATTGCATGGGTTTTGGTTCAAACATCTGACTAGCCTACACCCACTCATTGCCAAGTAATTTAATAGCATACTGCAAAAGATAAAATTGACAAGTGGTTAATATCTGGCAAAACCTACCTGATAATGAAAGTCCACAGAAAGGGGCCAGCACCAGACAATTATCCACTTATGGTGTGTAGCAGTCAGTAGCAACTAGCTGAAAACAAACTCCACCAGAGCAGAAAGAAAATAGTCAAACATTAGAGGGTCACCTCCTAATCAACAAGATGATTTTGGAAAACTACAAAAGAAGGAAGATCAACTTGAATGTAGCATGGATTAATTACAAGGTAGCATTCAACTCCCTGCCATTTGAGTCAGTAGAAACATCAGAAGCTTTCTGCAAAGATCAAGGACACAATGAAAGACATAGTTGCTGGTGAATGGTAATAGACTAGAAAAGATTAATATTAAATTGACTCAGCTTCTATTCTCCCGAGATCAGTAAAATGAGACCCCCGATTGTTGGGGGCAGTAGGCTGACATGGTAAACTGTCCCAAAGAGTGCTATAAACCACTATGGGGTGGTATATAAGTCTAACTGCTATTGCTACCAGGAGATAAAATTTTCAAGGAGATTCACTATCACTACTAGTGTTTGTTGTTCCACAGATTCCTCTATCAAATCAAACCATGGTTATCAAACAACAAAATCACCTGCCAGGCTATCCCATATCATTTATATGCGTATGCATTTAAAACATAGAAAAACATTATTTAAAATAAAATTGCTGCTCAACAAATCAAGAAGAAGATTAGAAGTGAACACATGAGTATGAGGAAGATCTTAAAGTCCAAATTCAGTGGAGAATATACTATTGAGACAATTAATACCTGGGCAAATCTAGTTATTAGATTCACAGTTGGAATAGTGGACCGGACTCAAATAGAACTAAAAGTTCTAGATAGAACAATTGTTGCAAAAGAAAATAAAGATAGTAATAGGATAGTGAAATGCCAATTCAACTGGAGCACCATCAGCATTGACAAAATCACAGTCAATTGCAAAAGGCAGATTTATTAGGAACAATTTGCAATCTGTAACAATATCTTAAACACTGTTAGGCATCTGCCTTTACCACATCCTTTGGAAAGACTCAATAGGTAGATAAAAATTACAGATCCAGTCTAAACATGACTGACTATGCATTAGACATTTCATTGGCACATATCCTGGAAATATCTTTAATTATTGGTATAATAGTAATTACGATTGGTTGTTTGATAACCTTCCTCTACATTAATTCTCGTTTCTCACCAAAAACATAGGGAACCTATATTCCTTATGAAGTGGTAAAAGGCTAAATCATTTATCTAATGCAGATGGCATAGAGAATATTGAATGCAATGTCTAACACTGGAATATTGCAATTACAGTTCAGAATCTCTTTCTCTTACATTAGGCAGTATCTCAGAGACAAAAGCCATAAAGGAAACAAGGTAAGAATTACTATTTTATTTTAGTGAACTAACTGATGCAATTTGTTTTGCTTTTTGTTTTTTAACCGTACTAAACTGTCTTTTCCATAGGAAGTAATATTTGATATAAACAAATATGGCTGCCCATTACAGAATCATTATACTCAAAACTTTTATCCTCAAGTTGAGATGTAAGTAAAACTAAAACAGTGTGAAGAATGGGGGAAAGATGCATTAGGAAGTACATGTATTATAGACCCTTAATGACTATCATTAAATGTTGTACCTTATGATTCTTGATGAATGTATCTTTTCTTTTTGTGTACACTGAGAGCATATGCACCAAAGAAATTCCTGGTGTGTCCAATCACACTTGGCTAATAAAGAATTTCTATTCTATTCTTTCCCCAACTCTTCATGACAAAAATTGAAGGTGTCAAAAGAAATCAAGATTGTGACCACAACTGTGCTATTGTAGATCCACACCTTTTTATATGGACACAAAGGAACAGCATTCCAATCACGTAGTCACAACTGAATTTTTTGACCCTCATCTCGTAAATATCCCTGAAAAGGGAGGAAGGCTCTCTCTGTTCTGTGCAAAACTCTTCCAGTTTTATTTGACAAAGGACAAATGCTAACAAAATTGGAAGATTTATTGGAAAGGAGGTAGAGGGAAGTTAGCAAATGATAAATATACTTGAATCCTTACTATGGCTTTACACTCTTAGAAAATATACTGTACTGTGCTTCTGTTGTATACAGATTTGAGGGTTCTAAAGGTTTCGTACCAGTTGAGGCAAACTATATATTGTGGGAGATGAATGGAAGGATTGACTTTGCCTACACGGCAACTATGGAAAAGGTAAATTGATTTATAATTTTTGTGCTTTGTGTATTATCATTTTGAATCTGTATAATATAGTTTGATGAATTGAAATAAGGTATTTGGATCAGGATTCGTTCTTAGAAAGAAAGGCAGAGAAAATACTAACACTTGTTCAGGGGTGGATTCCGGATCCCATTGCAACCGGTATGGTGTAACTGGGCCGGGTGTCCACCACATGAACGCACGCAGCACGCGCACGCATGCTGACTTACCACCCGCGACACTCCACGATGCCTCCATAATGCTCCAGCTGCTCGGTGGAACATCGTACAGGTACCGTATGCTCTGCGCATACGTGGAAACACCGAACAGCTCAAGTACCGGTAAAGAGGGCGGACGGGTGGGCCCTCTGGAGCACCATACCGGAACGGTACCCGGTGCTCCCAGCAGGCACCGGTACACCCTTACCAGGGCGTACTGGTCGTAACCTGCCACTGCACTTGTTCCATATATAAAACTCCAGGCTACTGACTGGCTTAAAAAACAATGAATGGAAAAGTAAAGACTGGGACTAGTTTTTGTCTTTTTCTGTGCTATGCAAAGGAATTTAGAGATATCTTTTGAGAAAATGGGAAAGAACAGTCAGGGAGGATCTTGCAAAAAATATTACTCAATTTAGACATTGAAGCAAGTGTAAAAAAGAAATTCAAAATAATCCCCTTTTGGTTCTTTATTATAAGATGGGATAAAGAGAAACTAAGATAGGTTTTCAAGGTTCTGTTATTCTACCCTACAATTATAAACTGGCATTTCTGTTATTCTTTAGTGTCTGTTTCTTACCCTGGCCTTCTCATAGAGCTGACAGTTCTCTTCCTTAGGATTGAGAAGATGCTGAGGAAAGAAAGTTGAACAGAGATGTTTCTTCTATCATTCAGTTCTTAACTAACAATCATTTTAGAGATAGAAACA
This sequence comes from Thamnophis sirtalis, assembly GCF_051295495.1. NCBI lineage: Eukaryota > Metazoa > Chordata > Lepidosauria > Squamata > Natricidae > Thamnophis > Thamnophis sirtalis. The sequence goes on along the minus strand of NW_028261386.1, from coordinate 64,798,378 downwards.
TAAACCAGTAATTTTAGTTTCTTTTGAGTTGTTTAAATTTTTCATAATCAATTTTCCCAACTACTATTGTTTCTCAGTTGTATTTTTATTATTAAGATTTGATTGTTTTCTGATTAATTTTGTGTATTTTGATATATAATCAATTTTTACATTCTGCCAGGATTAAAATCTGGATATTATAGGAGGTTTTCTTGTTGTGGTTGTCTTGATCTAAGTCACAATGCAGGCTGTTGAAATTCACTATTCAGCTTCATGACCAACCTCTCTCCTTCCTAGGCAGATGAAACATTTCCAATTTAAGAGAAAGCTTGAATTAAAGTTAATATATGGGGTGAGTTCAGAGGTGGTATTCAGCAGGTTCTGACCAATTCTGGAGAACCAGTAGCTGACATTTCAAGTAGTTCGGAGAACCGGTAAACTGCCTGCTCCTGCCCCCATCTATTCTCTGCCTCCCGAGTCTCAACTGATTAGGAGGGAATGGGGATTTTGCAGTAACCTTCCCCTGCAGTGGGGAGGGAATGGAGATTTTAAGTATCCTTCCCCTGGAGTGGGGTTGGAATGGAGATTTTACAGTATTCTTTCCATGCCACACCCACCAAGCCATGCCATGCCCACCTAGCAACGCCCACAGAACCAGTAGTAAAAACAAAGAATCTCACCACTGGGTGAGTTGTTGTTCAATCACTAAGTTGTGTCTGACTCTTCATGACCCCATATCTACAGGCAGCACACCAGGCCCTGCCTGTCCTCCTCTCTCTCCTGTAGTTCAAACCCAAACCCTTGCTTGCTACATCAATGCAGTGGTGCGGTGAGGTTTATGGCTGGTGAGGCACTGACACAGGGGTTTCAAAGTTTTTTAGACTTGTGGACTTCAACTCCCATAATTCCACAGCCAGACATGCTCAGTTCCGATTTAAAGTGACAGCATTTGTTTTTCTACTTTGCGAAAAAGTTTTCCTTCATTCTTTTTCTTCTCCCTCTCCCTCCTTCCTCCCTCTCCCCCTTCCTCCCCCCTCTCTCAAACAGACACACGCACACAGAGAAGTTGGATCCCTCTCACTCACTCTCTCTCAAACAAACACAAACACAGAAGTTTGATTGGATATATTTTCCAATGGTTTGAAAGCAGCTCCTCTGCCATCCCCCCCCTTCCATTCCCCTGCTGCCTTCCGATCCGAGCCTTGATTGCAGGTGGAGCCACGTTGCCTTTTCATACTTGTAATCAGTGAAGCTGGGCTTATATACTTTTATCCACCTCTGTGTGTGTGTGTGTGTCTGTGTGTCTGTGTTTGTGTTTGTGTTTGAAAAGGCAACGTGGCTCTGCATGCAATCAAACTTTTTGAATTCCTCCCCCTTCCTCCGATCCACACACATACCTTTTCCAGCTGTTTCAGAGAGGATTTCAACTCTGCTCTTGCCTGCCATCATGAAAAGAAAAAAAATGTAAAAGGAAAAAGGCATGAGCTCAGGTCAGGCTAAGCTAGTTGCTGCCAGAGCCTCTAAAAAGCCTCTAAAAAAACACCCTCTACAGGAGGCAGGAGAATGAGGTGCCTCATCTACGTCAGAAATTTTTCAGCTTTTAACCCTTGCTTAGCTCTGCTCGAGTGATCATAAAGTCAAACTAAATGAGGCACCTCGTTCTCCTGCCGCCTCTTGCAGAGGGCACTTTTTAAGAGGCTTTTTTAAACAGTTAAGCACTAAGCAGAGACATCCATGGTGATTCTGGCAGCAACTAGCTCAGCCTGACCTCAGCTCTTGCCTTTTTCCTTTTACATTTTTTTTTCATGATGACAGTGGTGAGGCTCTGCCTCCCCTGACTGCACGTCCCTGCATCAGTATTACTATCTAACCATCTCATCCTTTTCTCCCTTTGCCTTCAATCTTTCCTAATATCAGGATCATTTTCAAGGAGTCCTCTTTTCTCATTAGATGACTAAAATATTTGAGCTTCAGTTTCAGTGTCTGTCTTTCCAGAGAATAGTCAGGGTTGATTTCCTTTAGGATCGATTGATTTGATCTCCTCGCAATCTAAGGGGCTCTCAAGAGTCTCCACCAGCACTACAATCTGAAAGCATAAATTCTTTGGCATTCAGCCCTCCTTATGGTCCATCTCTCACAGCCATACATTATTACTGGGGAAACCATAGCTTTGGTTAAACAGACCTTTGTCAGCAAGATGATGTCTCTACTTTTTAATATGCTGTCTAGATTTGCCATAGCAAGCATCTTTTAAGTTCATAGCTGCATTCACCATCTGGTGACCTTGGAGCCAAGAAAACAACACCTGTCACTATTTCCATTTCTTCCCTTCTGTTTGCCAGGAAATGATAGGACTGAATGCCATGATCTTAGTTTTTTTAATGTTGAGTTTCAAGCCACATTTACACTCTCCTTTTTCATCTTCATCAAGAGGTTCTTTAGTTTCTATTCATTTTCTGTCATTAGAATGGTATTATCTGCATATCTGTGGTTGTTGATATTTCTCTCAGCAGTCTTAATTCTGACATGATTTATTCAGTCTGGCATTTTGTATGATGTTCTTTTCATATAAGTTAAATAAGCAAGGTAACAATGTACAGTCTTATTGTACTCCTTTCCCTATTTTCCCTATTCCCTCCTTTCCCCATCAGTTCTTCTATATCCTATTCTATGCTTCTTGATCCGTAAAACAGGTTTTTCAGGACACAGGAAAGGTGGTCTGGTACTCCTATTTCTTTAAGAATTTGCCACAGTTTGTTCTTTGATTGTGTAGTTTACTGTAGTCAATAAAGCAGAAGTAGATGTTTTTGTGGAATTCCTGTCATGGTCCCATTGGAGCCTGGGTTCGAGGAGGAGGAGATGGAGATGGGCCCAGTGGAGATGGATGGCGCAGTCCCTATGGCCCAGGAGGAATGATCGGGGAGGAGGATGAGACAGTCCTAGGTCCCCCTGGCCTCGGAAGTGTAGGGAAGAAGGAAGAAAGGGCGCAGGATGACTGAGCAAGGGGGGAGGAGAGGGAAAGGGCAGGCAGCAGAGCAGAGGAGCAACAGAGCATGGAGATGTGCAACTGCTTCCCTTGCCCGATCCCCGAGTGCAGAGAATGGTGAGGTGGAGGAGTCAGTACAGGGTGGCCCAATACTCGGGAGGAGGGCACCTGGCCCCTTCTCACAAGGCTCACAATATGGCATCCAGCCGTATTTAAGGAGAAACAGTGAGAAGAGGCTTTTGCCAGGAACAAATGTTTGTTTTCACATAACACTCCTCCGGCTGTGACTCAGACCTTTTGCCTTGCTGTGAAGACTGCTTTGCCTTGCTTTGAGGACTGTTCCTATCCTAGCCCTTTGGGTCATAACAATTCCCTTGCTTTTTCCATATTCCAGTGAATGTTAGCAATTTGATCTCTAGTTCCTAAGCCTCTTTGAAACCCAGCTAGTACTTCTGATAGTTCTCTGTTCACATATTGCTGAAGCCTAAGTTGTAGGCTTTTGAGCATGACTCTGCTTGCATGTGAAACTAGAGCAATTGTATGGTAAATTGAACATTCTTTGGCATTGCCCTTTTTTGAGATTGGAATATAAACTGTCCTTGTTCAATCATGTAGACATTTTTGAGTTTTCCAAATTTACTGGCATACTGAGTGCAGCATTTTGCAGCATCCAGTTTTAATTTTTTAAATAATTCAGCTGGAATACTGTCATCTCCACTAACTGTTGTCAGTAATGCTTTCTACCTATGTTTCCCCCAGAATAAGACCTGGTCTGATTTTTTTTAGACCCCAAAATAAGCACCATGTCTTATTTTCAGGGGATGTCTTACCCGCTTATCTTAGGACCACTGCAGCCAGGCCTGTCACACCTAGACAACTGTTCTACCTGTGCGACTTCTTCTACAGCTGCTTGCAGTCGTTCGCAGCAGGACACCACATGGCTTGTCGTGCCGGTGCCACCACTTATGGCAGGACGCAAGGATGGTCATGCTGGTGCCACCACTTGGGGCAGGAGGCTGCATGGTGTGTTGAGCCATTGTGCACATGAGCAGCAGCACCAGTGCAACAAGCCACATGGCATCCTGCTGCAAGTGATGACACCAGCGCAATGCTCCAGGTGGCATCCAGCCATGAGTGGCCACAAGTAGCTGTAGAAAAAGTTGGGCATCAGGGCAACAGGTGTCAGGTCCTTAAGCAGTGGTGGGATTCAAAAATTTTATTACCAGTTCTGTGGGCATAGCTTGGTGGGGTGTGGCATGGCTTGGTGGGCATGGCAAGTGAAGGATACTGTAATATCTCTATTCCTATCCCACTCTAGGGGAAGGCTACTGCAAAATCCGCATTCCCTCCCAATCAGCTGGGACTCAGGAGGCAGAGAATAGATGGGGGCAGTAAGAGGTGGTATGTACCGGTTCTCCGAACTACCTAAAATTTCTGCTACGGATCCTCCAGAACTGATCAGAACCTGCTGAACACCATCTCTGTCCTTAGATAAGTGGGTGCGAGGCATGGGGAACTCTACCCCCCCCCCAATCCCTACTCTAACTTGATTTTTATGCCTGTTACTCGCCCCACCTCGTACAACCAGATGATGGGTATGGCTAATTTTGGGGGTAGGACTTATATTAGGCACAGGCGTGAAAATCAGGCTAGGGTTCTATTTTTGGAGATACATGGTAAGAGTCACACTTGACTTTGCATTCCAAGAGATCTGGCTCAAGGTCAGCGAACACACCATTGTGGTTATCACGGACGGATTTTTCTTATATTTTATGTAAGAAAATATGTTTCCTTTAGTTTAATCTCTTTTGGAATTTCAACCTTGTCTTTCTTTTATTCACAATTTTTATTACTTTTATGTGTTTACTTTTTTCTGTTAATTATTTTATTATTAATATAATTGTTGAACAAATGGTTGTTAAGTAAGGACTACCTGTAACAAAAATCAAATAATCCTTAGAGAATAGAATAATATTCTAAACATATATGGTTACCATAACTTCATAGAGTTTATCTATTCTTTGAATACTTTTCTTGGCTGAGTTTTGGATGCTTATGTTTTTAACAGGTCCGTTGTTTAAATACTGCACAGACTTGGCGTGAGATGATTAAATTATATAATAAATCAATTGAAACAATTGAAGATGTAGATGAAATATGGGGACCTCATGTAAGCGTCAACATATAAGTAATAATATAAGTAAAATCAGTCTTTAAATATATATCTAATACTATTTAGTTATTAATCTTTATTTAAAATAAAACATCCCTTATAGGTTACTTCTAATTTTGTTATTGATTTCTGAGTTGTTCTTGTTACTAAAAGTGTTTTTCGAGATGACAGCCAAACGATGTAACTCAAGAGTGCAAACACACTGGAGGAGATTTTGTTATTTATCTGTCTGCTGTTTTATGCTTTTGGAACAATCAGGATCTTTGCAGTGATTGTACTCCTGAGTGAGAGGCAAAAGTGAAGGAGAACTCCCCTGACATGAGAATATGGAAGTATGGGAGAGATGAGGAAATATATTGGCTCTGACAATATATCTTAGGGTAGGAATGCAGACGTGATTTTCTAGTTGGTTTAACTATTCCTATTGTACAGTAGGAATGTGGATTTGATATATCTAGTTGGTTTACAATGCTTGGACCATTGTTTTTCAGAAATTTTAATAGGTTAGTTAAAGTGGCTTGTCAGGTGTTGGCTTCCTTAGGAGAGGTCTTCTTGTAAGTCTTGATTGTGGTTACGATAGGAATAATCTTATAGGGAAGTCATGGCTTTGCAGGAAACTCTGTGGTTGATAGTTACATATCAGTTGTTGCCTCAGTGGGTGGAGATGGAGGTAAGCAAATCATGACTATCATAGAAAGAAGAGATATGGTGGGAAATGTTGGGCAAATCATTTCAGATTTTAAAAAAACTTGCAGCTTAGGGTTGGTCTATACTTCTGTTTCTACAGTTTCATTCCTAGATCTAGGAAGTTAGAGGACTAGTTAACTCAAGTTGGTGCCAGTAAATGCCAGCTTCATCAGTCACCTATGGTGGGTGAGTTGTCAGTCTCAAGTGAGGATATAGCATTTTGGTTCTTCATCAGCCTCAGTATTAAAGAAAAATAAGGGGGTGACAATAATTTTCTGAGACAGTGTCCAGGAGTCTTATTTTGGAACTGACCAGATGTTAATGTCTCTATGTTAAACTGAGCTGTACAGACAGGATTGGGATCCTGCTTAAGAATAATTTACTCTTCTTCCTGGCAGGACCACTTCCTGTGCTGATAAATCTGGTTACTGGGCTTATTTAAGTAAAGATACATTGGAATTATCTTTGTTTTGGAGCTATTGGTGGGTGAACTAGACGTGGAGAACATGACAGTGTGTACTTTGCTATAGTCAAATCACTTCCTTGTTCAGGTGAGCGTTATTGCCATCTGGGAGCTCCATGAGGTTAGGATAGTCACCTTAGAGATCTCATGGATATAGCTGAGGGGTGGGTTCCTGCCAGTTCTAACCTCTTCTATAGAAGAGGTTCCACAAATCTACCATGCCATTTAGAATTGGCTCCAGCTCCCTCCCCCCGCCCGTCTGCACCACGCTTGCCCTGCCCTCTGCTCACCAATTGGCTGACTCACCAATCGCCCTGCCCACCTATCCTATCTAAGCCTTAAAGTCTTAAAGCTGCCAAGTTTGAACACCCTGGGGTTTTTTTTCTAAAAGGTTAGGGTTGCAAGGGTATTGTAACTTGACAGCTTTAAGACTTGCGTGCTTCAAATGCCAGAGTTTCTGAGCCAGCATTTTGGTTGCTAAGCAAGAACGTTGTTAAGTGAGTTTCACCATTTTTACAAGTTGGCCACGCCCACCCAGTCACATGACTGCCAAGCCATGCCCACTCTGTCACATGGCTGGCAAGCCACTCCCACTCGGTCACATGGCTGCTAAGCCGCTCCCACAAAGCAGGCCACACCTACAGAAGAGGTTCTAAAAATTTTGAAACCCACCACGGATCTAGATGGTTTCCAGGAGATTTTCCCTGCATTGTTGCAGGTAGCCATTGCATTCAGGAAGATTATGGAGAAGAGTTGTGGATTCTCTTACGACCCTTATAATTAAAATAAGTAATTCTGAAGATGTTGATAAAAATAGGATCACCAACATCCGATGATGGATATGGCACAAGAAGAAGAATTTTGAAGATGCATTTATTTTCTGTGTGTTTATTTGTATCATAAAGTAGAATGGACACAATCTAAATACTTGTATTTCATAATCTAAAGTGATGTTATTGAATAAAATGAACACATCCATTTTTCTTTTCAGAATTACAAGTCCTGTTTTAAAAAAAGAACAGGACAATTAAGGAAACTTGATGGAAAATATGAGATCTTAAATAGTTCTGGTTTGAACTTTTTAAGTTGGCCTCAGTATACCAGTACTTATATGTTCAAGCTGATAATACTGGATCCAAATTTCAGGTTAGTTTTTCAAATTTGATTTGAATCTGATAGATATTCATTATTTGTGACCGCAAAGGAAGGTTATTATTATGCATATTACACAGAATGCTTCCACAATGTTTAATGTGAAATTACTATTTTATTAATTCACTTTTTACAGGGTATCTACACGTTGTCATCGAATGGTTATCAAAGTTGCTTTCCTTATACTTTTTCCACCTTTTCTCAAACTATATCTAAACTGTCTTCATCTAGTCCTTGGAATTTAAACTCACAGTGCAAAGCTATTTTTCATTTTTTTTTCATTTTCACTTTATTTGTATGCTGCCCTTTTCCCTGGGGGGACTCAGGGCGGCTCACAGTTCAAAAAGGGGGGGGGGAGGACAAACAATTTACAACATAGAGACACTACGTCATTTAAGAACACAACAGTCATACAATTCGAGCGGGGTTAGAATCGTTAACCCCAGGCCAGCCGGGACAGCCAGATTTTAAGGGCGGCGCGGAAGGACTGGAGGGTGGTGAGGGTCCGAATCTCCACGGGGAGTTCGTTCCAGAGGGTCAGAGCAGCCACCGAGAAGGCTCTCCTCCGGGTAGTTGCCAGTCTACACTGGCTGGCTGATGGAATTCGGAGGAGGCCTAATTTATGCGATCTTATCGGTCTAGTGGAGGTAATTGGCAGTAGGCGGTCTCTCAAGTACCCAGATCCAATACCATGGAGGGCTTTGTAGGTGACGAGTAGCACCTTGAATCGCACCCGGAGATCAACAGGTAGCCAGTGCAGCTCGCGGAGGATAGGTGTTACGTGGGTGAAACGAGGCGTACCCACAATCGCTCGCGCGGCCGCATTCTGGACCAGCTGAAGTCGCCGAATACTTTTCAAGGGCAGCCCCATGTAGGGCACATTGCAGTTCTCTATTCTCTAACTATGTATCTATCAAGCTTTATTCCTACTTTTCAACCTGCTCTTTATGACTCTTGGACTATATCATTTTTTTAGCAAGCTTAAACATTTTTAATCCGCTAGCATTTTGTTTTTGTTTTTCACAGAGATGTAGTTATACTTTTTTCCCCTTTTCTGTTCATTTTGAACTTATTTAGAGAAATCTACTGCAATTCTTAGAATCAGGACATTCTGAGGTGCCATTTTTCTGACACCAATTCTCCAAGACCAGGCTGTCTATCCATATCTCTTCCTTTGTGACCTGGCACAATTTTCTTTTTTGCTACAGATCTTCCATTAAACGTTTTGTGTGTCTCTTGCCTTAGGATTCTATTTGCTATTGCTCTGAATATTTTAAAAATCAGATTTTGAAGTCCAATATGTGTGTTGCATTATGTTCAGTTTTAATTTATCTGAAATTAAGAATTGCAGCATTCGAGTGTGCTGGAAAACAGCAGTTCATAGAATAACAAACAATAAAAATAGTACTGAGCCACTGTGATACACGTTCTATCCCTTTTGCAGGTGTGTCATCATGACATCATCAACAGGAACCAAAAGGGTGGGGCTTTTGTAATTTTTATGAAAGCCCTCAATCCTATGGCCATCTCTGCCATTTTCTCTCTAGGTGTTCTCTGCTGATTAATATGAATCAAGGATAGAAGATCCTTTTGTCAATGTCTAAAGTGTTTCCATGACTACTATCAACTTGAGGAGGGGGGAGGGGGAATGCCATGCATACTTTTGGCCAGAGTAAAAGTCTCTCTTTTTTTTTTAAATATTTTATTCATTTTCATTTTCATTTTATACAATCACTTATATACTGTGCATTTGCAAAAAAAAAAAAAGCAGTAAACACAACTCATCTTCCACCATGGAAAACCAACATAGCACTTCCATCCTCCATACACCCTTTCTTCTCCCCCTCCAACTTTCATTTGTCCCTTCCAACATTCCCCCCTTCTACTTCCCTTCCCCCTCAAACATTCCTTTCTCCCCTTCACTCCATCTCGCCCTCCTTACATTCCCCTCTCTCTCCCTCTTTACTTCTCCCTTTTCTTTCCCTCTACTTCTCACTTTGGTGTATTTCTTTATTCATTAATCTATTCAATTTATATCTTACACTAAAATTAAAAAAATGAAAAAAAAGGGGGAAAAAGAAAAAAAAGAAAAAAGAAAGAAAAAAGAGCAACAGTATACGAGTGCATTCTTCTTATTCTATAAGTTGAAACTATATTTCCACCCTCCCCCCTCCCCCCCATAAACCCCCCTCCCTAATCCCCTTCCGACTTCCCAGGTCCCATACCCGGCATAACTCTTTATCAAACACAGTCTGGAGTATATTAAAACCAAATAGATTAAAAATTAAAAAATTAAAGATAAAGGGAAAAAAAAGAATAAGGAAAAAACAAAAAAAAGGAAAACAGGAAAAAATCAATAAACTCTCTACATTAAGCTCAGCTTCCCATCATTATTAAAACTTAAACAGTGTACATCATTCCTAATTTCATTTCATTTATTACTTGCAGGATTTCAAGCTATGTTGAAACCAAATAGGTTAATCAAATGGAATTCTCTAACTAGGGGCCTTGTCTCTTTATCTAAATGTCCAAACTTTTAATTTGTCCCTTATAAAGCAACTTAAACACCTCAAATATTTCTCTCGGTTTCTGTTCCAACTCCTCTCATCCTGCCTCTACCCGTGTCCATATATGTATTTTATTATCATCCATACTCCTCTCATATTTGCTCCACCTTCCTTCAAACCCCCTGAGTATATCCTTCCAAACATTATATTCAAATAAAAATTTCTATAAAGATCAACTTGCTTTCTGGCTCAAAATAAACTCTAATTAAACCTTCACTACCCTCCCGTCTACGCCTCCCTTCCCAACTCAATTCGACCAAAACCACAATCCAAAAGCATCACAATCTCCGCCTTCCTCACCCTAGAGAATAAAACATAAACAGTTTATATGAAAATTCAAAGTTGTCCATCAAATTTTTTTTTTTTTAAGTCCCATACAATATAATTTTCGAGGAGATCAGCATCGTTTCTTTCAGCCTTAATGTCTCTTCACCGGTATACCACTATACCATTTTATACAAGACAGAGTCACAAAGTTATTCAAGTTAAAATTAAGCAAATGTTTTGGAAGCATAACTAAGTACTTATTCTCTGTTCCTCCGCCCCTCCGGAGGGGAAAAACAACACCTCCCGCCTTGTAGCTGTGTGATTGGTTGTCTCTCTTCTACTTCTCCTTGTCTTTGTACAAGTCCGGGTAATTCAAGAGGTCCCGCCTTTAAGATCTTATTGTAAAAGTCTCGAGCTTCGCAAGGTGAATTAAGGCAATGTTTTTGATCATCAAGTGTAACTGTAATACCAAATGGCACCTCCCATCTGTACTGTATCTGATTATTTCTAAGTTCTTTAGTTAAAAAGACATAGTCTCTCCTGGCTCTTAACATCTGGGGTGGCATTTCTTTAAAGACAATCAGGTCCTGTCCATCAATTCGCAGCCTATTATTGTAAAGCTCTTGTAGTATCGCGTTTCTGGATTATTTTGTAGCAAAGTATATAACTACATCTCTCGGGAGCTGTTTCTGTTTTGCTGTCCACGAATTATGGCGGTAAATTTTTTGGATCTGCCAATCAAAGTTGAGTCCCGGACTTCCCACCAAACGATTGAGAGCCTCAGAAAAGGTCAGCTTCAAATTCTCCTGATCGTTTTCACGCAATCCCCTAACTCTTATTGCAAACGCAGTTTTTTCATAGTTTGTCATAACAAGTTGTCTCTCTGCCTTGTCAAATTCCTGTTGCAACTTTTCAATTTTAGATGTCAGATTAGAGTTGGCTTCTTCCAAAACTTCCAGTTTATCCTCCATTCCTGCAATATAATCTGTCATCACATTTATAACCTTGATGGTATCCTCCTTTGTTTGAGCAATCTTGGCATCAAGTTTGTCACATAATTCCGAAATAAATTGCATCATTTCCTCTTTAAATTCTCTGAGAGTTTCAAAAAGAAATTCTTTCGTTAACAAATCTCCAGTAGGGGGCGTAGAAGACAAAGACTGTGGCTTTATAGCAATTACTTGGGAAGCATTGTTAAAAAAACGTTTCGATTGCTTTGATTTGGGAGCCATGATAAGAGAAAAAAAAGAGAACAAACAAAGCCTCTGTGCACCTTGATTTGAAATAAAATACTTTCAGTAAACTTTGGCAGTTAATAAAGAGAGATCTTCAGGAGAACAGAGTTGGTTAAATATATCATATATCGACTGCGAAGGCTGTAAATCGCCATTTTGAAAAACAGTTAAACAGAGGAGTTTTTTGTAAAATTGAAGCTGGTATTTTAAGTAGAAAAAAAAAGGTTCACCGGTATGGTCACTGCTCAGATTTATCTTTAACAAGTTAATTACAAAATCTTGTACTGAGAGGGGGGGTAACTCGCCTTGAGCTGAAAAAAGACAGCTGAGAAGCTTTGGCTGGAGTAATGACTCAGCTTTCCGTTGAATCACTCTCTTTCATTCACAGCCAAAAAAAATAAAGACTGTGAACATCAAAGAGGACTCTAACTAGCTGGGGTCCCTCCCTGCTTTTTCCTTGCCTGGAAAAAGAGATATCTAAGATTTTAAATAGATATACAAACCAAAACTCTGAGAGCAGCTTCGTTAAGCTACCATCGGCGGCAAGCCCCTCCCCTGGAATCCAGAGTAAAAGTCTCATATTTCTGTACTGGGATGTGAATGTGCATGTCCCGAACCTTGCCATAACGTCCTGTTGGAGAATGTGATTAATGACCTCAACCAGAGGGGAGGGGACACAGGGGTAAAGTTCAGACGCCATTAAGTGGGATTTAGTTTCTGCTCCACAGAAGTCCGTGCCGAGATGTTAGTCCTAATAAATGAATGTATTTTCTTTGAACTTTGTCTGGAGGCTCATAAATTAATTAGGCCAACTCTTGGAAACTTCACTTTTGTTTCTCTCTGCTACTCTCTGAACAGAAAGAATATCAGCAAAAAAAGTCAGGAAGTTTCAAAAAAGATCATGTTTGCAGAGTTTGTCTCCCAATAGATGCTGCTAGGGTAATTCAATCTGCTATCACTATAACTTCATGGTTTTTTTAAGCATTTACCAACTGTTTTTGAAACAATTCAAAATTGTTTCACTCAAATCTTATCCATTCCAGGGAGAACTATAGTAGACAGCCACAAAAACATTGCTTTCATTCCCCCCCCCCATTAACTTCAATTCAGATGATCTCTCTAACATTGCCAAGCTCATTTATTTGAATGTCTGATCAGCAATGGATTTTTAATATATAGGGAACTCCCTATTGCTTCTATTTGAAAGAAAAAAAGAACAAGTGGCATCATTCAACTGATATATTTGTCGTAAGAAGTTAACCAGATCTCTATTATGCTTATGGAATTATATTTACCTTTCTATCAAGATCATCTTTATTTCCAATAGTCTGAACATCAATGTACTGTAGAGGTAACAAAGCTCTGAACTATGAGCCAGAGTTCTTTGCATTTTTCCAAGAGTGATTTAAATGGCTCCTTTTCAGTAACACTCCCAGTAACTGCAGCACACAGGTTTTTAATCTGAAGTCCTTATTTCAGAGTTTTTATTTCATTACAAAGGATTTAATTTAAAGTTTTCCTAACCAACCTTGCCTTCTGAACTACCTAGTTGTTACCAGTTGTTGTGAATTGCAGGTAATCCTATTGTTCCTTTTGGCCTTCATACTGACATTCATTTATCAGTTTGGGATGGAGAATATTTAATTAAGTATGACTGTATTAAAACACATCATTAACACTTACATTAACTGTTACATATTTATTAAACCAGTATATGCCTGCTACTATCATTTTATCCTCATGCTTATTTTCTTCAGATCTGGGGATTTGTTTACTTTTCAACATTCAAAAATATTTACAGAAAATCTAGAAGTAATTATTATGAAATAACATTCAGTAATTATACTGAAAAAAATAATTCAGAGAAGAAAAAGTATGAATTATAATTTTCACATGCATTTTAACTCCAGCACAGTACTGGGAAATGCTCCAGAATACTAACCTACACTCCAATAGTCTGGACTCTGGAGTATACCAATATTTATGTGGATCCTTATATCTGATCTATATATCAATATCTCCATATCCATATCTATTCAAATGGTGACCTGTTCCCCTCTTCCCAACAAACACCACAATTTCACTTAGATCTAACACTGAGAGAGAAGAGGAGGGGTAATTATAGTGCATGGAGGTTTAAATCCTCTATACTATATCCTAGTGAGTAAGGGGATGGGGAGTCTGTCAGTAATGGACTAAGGAAAAATTCTTTGCAAGGCAAGCCATTTATTTTTTCCTTATTTTCACCTTTTTCCAATGAAGAAGTGTGATCCCCCCCTGTAGTTACTAAAGGCAAAAAAAAACACCTTAGACTAAGGTAAAAAAAATCCTCTGCCATTTAGAAGATATCCCCTTAAAGTCTAAAGGGAAAAAAATATTCCTTTGGGAGAAAGTTCCCTTCTTCTCCTAGTCTTAATCCTGCAAAATCCACTCCCATTCTCACAGAACACTGCTGGAAAAACTCCATTCTACGTAGCAATTTGGATATTTGGAGAACAGTGTCTCTTTGTTGTCTTGTCTTCTCCAACATACCCAACATCTCCAATTTGTGTGTGTGTGTGTGTGTGGGGGTGTTATTCCTTCCTGGTCCTTCAGCATCTTGCTTGCTCTGCTCTGCTATATCCTTACTAAAACCTGTTGCTGAGATTTGAGCACAGCTTGTTGGACAAAACTAATTATTTTGTCTTATTCACATTTATACCAGATACAGCAGATATTCATTGATTTTCAGTGTAGTCTGACCAGTATTTGAGTATTTATTAATACTTATAGGCCGCCCTTTTCCCTGAGGGGACTCAGGGCGGCTTACATAAAATGAAGGGAGGGGGTATACAAACAATAGACACAAACAATACATAGAAGTAAAATAGTAAGCAACATTCATTCATCATTCGGGTGGGGGCAATTATCTTTGTCCCCAGGCCTGACGGGCTAGCCAGGTCTTAAGGGCTGTGTGGAAGGTCTGGATGGTGGTGAGGGTACGAATCTCCACGGGGAGATCGTTCCAAAGGGTCGGAGCTACTACTGAAAAGGCTCTCCTCCGTGTAGTTGCCAGTCGGCACTGACTGGCAGATGGAACTCGGAGGAGGCCTAATCTATGTGATCTAATTGGTCGCAGGGAAGTAATTGGCAGGAGGCAGTCTCTTAAGTACGCAGACCCACTACCATGAAGGGCTTTATGAGTGACAAGTAGCACCTTGAAGCGCACCCGGAGATCAACAGGTAGCCAGTGCAGCTCGCGGAGGATAGGTGTTATGTGGGCGAACCAAGGTGCACCCACAATCACTCGCGCGGCCGCATTCTGGACTAGCTGAAGTCGCCGGATGCTCTTCAAGGGCAGCCCCATGTAGAGCACATTGCAGTATTCCAGCCTAGAGGTCACAAGGGCCCGAGTGACTGTTGTGAGAGCCTCCCGGTTCAGGTAGGGTCAAAACTGTCGCACCAGGCGAACCTGGGCAAATGCCCCCCTGGTCACAGCCGTCAGATGATGGTCAAAAGTCAGCTGTGGATCCAGGAGGACTCCCAAGTTGCGAACCCTCTCTGAGGGGTATAAAATTTGACCCCCCAGCCTGAGCGATGGAACACTGATCGAATTATTGGGAGGAAAACACAACAGCCACTCGGTCTTCTCCGGGTTGAGTACAAGTTTGTTAGCCCTCATCCAGTCCATAACGGCCTCAAGACCCCGGTTCATCACGTCCACCGCTTCATTGAGTTGGCACCGGGCAGACAGATACAACTGAGTATCGTCCGCATATTGATGGTATCTTATCCTGTGCCTCCGTATGATCTCACCCAGCGGTTTCATGTAGATGTTAAATAGTAGGAGGGATAAGACCGAACCCTGAGGCACCCCGTATGTTAGGGGCCTAGGGGGACCAGTGCAGAAGAGATCAGAGGGCCCAAATTTCAGTTTGTTGAACAAAACTTATTATTTCATGTTATTCACATTTATATTGGATACTGCAAAGATATTCACTGAATTTCTAGATGAGAATTTTCATACTGCATGCAAGACACTCTTATATTTGCATGCACTGCATCCCACTATTGTCTTCCTTGTTCTATATTAATACCCTTGAATTTCCCTACCCCAGGCTATTTAGCTAATATTCAACTTGTTGGTTTTATTCATTATTCCAGTTTGTTAAGGTACCCCTGAATTTTGATGTCTTTTAACTGAACTTGCAATTTAGTTCCTATTTTTCAATTGTACTTTTGTCTTGCCTGCATTTGATTTCAACTTGTTATCCCACCTCCAGCTCATTTCAAACTTGGGCAACATTCAACATTATTAACATATACTAGTGAATAGTATACTAATAAACCACCATATTTAGAGCTCTTTTGTCTGTCCTCTATTTTTTCTGCATTTTAGACATAATCTTCCTGGTATATTATAATTGTTCTTATACTTTGCATACAATTTTATATTTTATTCTACAAGACTTAACAATGTTTTAACTTAAAATAACAATATTTTATGCTCCATCCATACTTTGTAATGCATGGGAACTTTCTAGATCAGTGTTTCTCAACCTTGTGAATTTTAAGATATATGGGCTTTAACTCCCAGAATTACCCAACCTATATGGGGAAATATTTAAATTCATTTTTAAATCAGCATTTAATTATGGCTGCTCTATCCAATTTGTGCATTAATTTGCAGAGGAAACACTGCAAATTACTGTATGAACACTAGTTTTAAAATAGCTACATATTTGTATACAAATAGTCCTTGACTTACAATTGAGCCCAAACTTTATGTTGTTGAGTGAGACAGTTAAGTGAATTGTGCTTTATTTTACAACCTGTCTTACCACAGTTAAGTAAATCACTGAAGTTGTTAAGTTAGTAATAATTGTTAAGTGAATCTGGCTTCCCTATTGACTTTGCTTGTCAGGTGATCATATATGATCCCAGGACACTGCAACCATCATAAATGTGAATAAGTAGCCAAGTGTGAAAAATGGTCAGTGCTTTTTTCAGTATCTTTGTAACTTCAAACAGTCCCTAAACTGTCGTACTATCTATTTAGATACATTTGATTTGAACTGAAAATTGGTAATAATTTAGAAAGTATAGGAGTTAGCAAATAAATAAGATACCTCTATCACCTGGATTGTATATTGTTTAGAATTGTTATAGTTCCATTTATTTTAATTTTTACTATAATTTAACACAAGGACAATATTATCAAAATATTAATACATTTATTTTCTCTTTCAGTTTTTGTAATTTGTCTACATATTTTGCTGTCCAGACCTATGGTATTATTGAAAGGTAATTGCCAATGGGCTTTAGCTAATTTTATTACCAATGAAATTTGAGGGAGAGGGGAAATGAAATAGCTTTGGTCTCTTGTCACTGAACAGGTACAGCTATAGGGAAGCTGTGGTCCTGCAATAAATTTTCTGGAACTTTTGGGGTAGAACCTACCGCTACAATTTCAACACGCATGCTTATAAAGGCCTCAGTGGAAAACATTAGAGGAATTTAATAAGACTTCTTTGTATGTAAACATAAAATAACTTAAATACATTGATACATTAATATATTTTGATACTGATTAATGAATACGTCTTCCTAGGTGTCTTGCAAAAGCTTACATAGTTCCTAAGAATGATGCCTTCAGGATGTAACTATCACCATTTTACAAACAGAAATCGCTAGAATTATATTGTTTTGCCAGTTTAATTCACTTCAATATGCTGTAGGTTAAAAAATTATATAATACACAGGACAGGACAGCTGAGTTGGTATCTAATGATTCAATACATAAAAACACATCTATGATACTAGTATGTACTTTTCCTAACAGGTGTCGTGGAAAAATGTATTTCAGATACATTTATATCATATTACAGGTCCTAGGAATAAATTTCATTCTTCAATTTTCAGTTAAATGAGACAAAAATTGGAAACAAGATCAGATAGAAATAAACTTCTAGAACACAGACTATCACAACTATATTAAATTTAAGTGCATGAAAAATTAGCAGTGATGTTCCTTGACCATTCCCTGCCATTTTGATAACAGAAACAACTTGCTTTGTTCATTCATGTAGTATTTAAGTGTAGTACATATTTAAAGGTTTTTAAAAAAAATCTGAATTCAAGTTCCAAGAAATAAAATTGAACTTCCTGATAAATTCATTTTTCTTTTGAAGTCTTTTGAAGCAGGCACAAAATGGCTGAAAAGGCTGACCTCATTGATTTCTTAACATAGATGTGTCAGGTTAATGACCATTTATTATTTTATGCAGAGAACAGCTTTTTGCTTTTTGTAGAATTCAGGAAGCTGTGCAGGAAGATGGTTGCTTATTTAATACTGAAAGATGGATAAATCAAGGAATGTTTAATGTTAATAGTTAATTCTTTTCAATCGTATAATAGCATCTCCTGATCTGATATAGTATGATAGCGGAGTTAACATTAGGGAATATGCAGGGTTTGTGTTGAGAAGGCATTTTAGATCTGTGTATCTCTAGAAAGGATTGTAATCCAGAGGTTTTAAGAGGGATATGGGATTATGCTGGGATGGTATCAATTGGAAATGATAAGAGAAATTCTGCAATGTTTATAAACCACTAATCTGGACTTTTTATCTGGATATTATAGCCTGGAAATAATTGACTTACTTTTTCAAGT
The DNA here is from genome assembly GCF_051295495.1 of Thamnophis sirtalis. NCBI lineage: Eukaryota > Metazoa > Chordata > Lepidosauria > Squamata > Natricidae > Thamnophis > Thamnophis sirtalis. Next base: position 64,780,218 of record NW_028261386.1, on the reverse strand, counting down.
TGTATGTTTATATTATAGAACTTGGCTATAGATAATGTTTTCTTAATATTCTAGGTGAAATCTAGCAGCATATATAGTCACTAGTTTTCTGATCTAATATTACCAATGGAGCCAGAAACAAATATGTCTATTAGAAGATAGGTTTTGAAATAGGTAGTCATCCACTTACGATCATACGTGAGCCTGGAATTATGGTTATAAATTATGCTGGTCATTAGGCATGTCATCATAAGACCACACCCAATTTTATAACCTTTTTGCAGCAGTTAGGCAAGTGTGGAGGTCATGAAGTGAAGGCTGCAGTTGTTAAGTTTACATGGCATTCGTTAAGCAAATCCATTGTCCATAATGAGCGGGAGGGGGGTTTGCTAGAAGTTGGAATAAATGCTGGTTTCCAACAAAAAAGTCATACATCATGGTAGTATGACTGCAGGACATTGTAAATTCAGGGCAATTTCCAAGTGCCCAAAATATGTGACTTAGGAGGAGGAGGGGAGAGCCACTGGAACTTTGAATTCTGGCTGCAAGTAGCCCTGGGGATGTCTCTAGTAACTTCAAACAATTGCTAAGCAACAAGTTGTTTGTGCAGGACTACCTGTACTTTGAAGTTAGTTGACTATTCATTGTCATTGATTGAAAAGTTTTTGCAATTAAGCGTGTTTGATATTTCATCTCCAGTTAAGTTGAGATTTCCACTTCTTTCTTCTCTGGGTTTAGCTGGCAATAGATGAAACAAAATCTAACTGTTCTTATTGTAAAAGACTAAATTATCTTTCTGGAAATGGTAGGTATTACACAACAACTTATGAATGCACCAAAAAATTACTGTCTCCTCTCCTTTAATATTTTAATTGCTCTGATTATATTCATAAATAAACTATGTTTATTTATGAATATAATCACAACACCGAGTGGCTGTTGTGTTTCCCTCCCAACAATTTGACTAATGTACCAACTCTTAGGCTGGGGGGTCAAATTTTATACCCCTCAGATAGGGTCCGCAACTTAGGAGTCCTCCTGGACCCACAGCTGACTTTTGACTACCAGCTGTCAGCTGTGACCAGGGGGGCATTTGCCCAGGTTCGCCTGGTCCGCCAGTTGCGGCCCTACCTAGACCGGGAGGCTCTCGCAACAGTCACTCGAGCCCTTGTGATCTCTAGGCTGGAATACTGCAATGGGCTCTACATGGGGTTGCCCTTGAAGTGCATCCGGCGACTACAGTTAGTCCAGAATGCAGCCGCGCGAGTGATAGTGGGCGCACCGCGGTTCGCCCACGTTACACCCATCCTCCGCGAGCTGCACTGGCTACCTGTCGGTCTCCGGGTGCGCTTCAGGGTACTGATGACCACCTTTAAAGCACTCCATGGTAGTGGATCTGGGTACTTGAGAGACCGCCTCCTGCCGATTACCTCCCTTCGACCAATTAGATCGCACAGACTGGGCCTCCTCCGAATTCCATCTGCCAGTCAATGTCGACTGGCGACTACACGGAGGAGAGCCTTTTCTGTTGCAGCTCCGACCCTGTGGAACGATCTCCCCGTTGAGATTCGTACCCTCACCACCATCCAGACCTTCCGCGCAGCCCTCAAGATCTGGCTCTCCCAGCAGGCCTGGGGATAGGTTTCCAAGTTACCCGCCCGAGTGTTGATTGCTGAATGAAAGTTGTGTTTTATTATTTTTTTCTTTGTTCACATTTTGTTTTGTCTTTTGATACTGCACCCCCTTCCCTTGTGATTGTAAGCCGCCCTGAGTCCCCTCAGGGAAAAGGGCGGCCTATAAATTTTAATAAATGAAAATGAAAAAAAAAAATGAAATGAAATGAAATGAAATGTGCTTTATATGCTACTTTTGTTACATTTAATCAGTTTTTTAAAAGTACAAATTATATTATTTTCCAGACCAAATTGGATTCATATTGCCGGTTGGAACATCTTGCTATTGACTTTATTTTGGGCATTCCTCATCTTCAGCTACTTCAGATATGTGAAGACATTCCGAGCATTCCCTTTTGTTGATCCCCTGAAGTCACTTAGGCCAACTGCCACTGAAGAAAAAGCATAAGATCAGAAGAAATATTGATTTATCACATTAGATGAAATAATATTTTCAGTGAATTTCTATGTTTAACTTATAAGAAAAAATATTGTTCAACTTTTTACTTTTCCGGAAGTTAATACAATCTTAAAAATACCTTTAATTATTATTATTGTGGATTTTAAACTTTGACATATTTTGCCTGCATAGATCATCTTTTACCATCCACAGCACCCTTCAAAACTTTAAATTTAAATTCCCAGATTATTACCTATGCATTTAGAGAATACTAAGGAGAATACTTAGGACAAGGCAACCATAATTTATTTTTCTAACTTTTCTAACTTTTCCTATCTTTTCTTAATATACCTTCCCATTCTTTAACAGAAGTACTACCATAAAGGATAACTAGTATAAATGGAAAGGCTATATTACTATGTGCAGTAAATAATTGTCATTAGGTGGTAACGTAGATACATCTTTTCCATGTTGCCGAAAGGAAGTGTTTGAAGTCAATTTAAAATAAGAAAAGTAGTCCAATTTAACGCAATAAAGAATATTTAACCTCATTTTAATATATGTCAAATTGTCTGCCATTTACAATATGTAAATGTCGATAAAAAGGTCAAAATAAAATTCAGTTGACTGATTGAGTGTTGTCAGCATTTTAAGTAAAATATAAGTCCATAGTATTTATCGCTTTACAGATGTATTTTACTATCTTTGTAATATATCTAAGCCAGAACATATGCTATTTGAATGGGAGGCCAGGAAAACCCAGAGATATATGCTAGACTGGAAGTTCAAAAAGGTTCCCTACAAAGGCAAGGAAAACACTTTCTCTGCTGCTACCAAGAAATGACATGAATGTGTCTGTACAGTTATGACTATGCTAAGTTAAAAGAAGCATATGTATTTAGAATATTATATACACCATATCTGTTCTTCAAAAGATTCTAGAAGACCTAGCTCTTTGCCTAGACCCTGGTCTAGGATGGAGCTTATACCTCTTAGAGAAGGTGAGCATGATGTAAGTGCTAAATTCACTCTCCTGTACCTACCATAATCTTTTATTTGTGGTTTTGTGTTATTTTTCAGTTGTTAATCTCTGTAAGCCATAGAGAATTGATAATTGAGCAATCCTAGAAATTTAAATGATAAATCAATGTACCAAATAATGGGCATTTACTTATTTGAGGCATATACAGTATATACCCTATTTTTCAGGAATTTAAGATAACACAAAATAATATTGCCTCTTCCTAGTCCCCATAACAAGCTTGTGACATAGGTTGATGTAGGAAAGAATGGGCTTGGAGAGAATGGTTGTCCTAGTGTCATTTTAGCTTTCAAAGTTGATGGTGGACATGGGTCCCTTTGCGTCTCTCCCAACATTTTTAACCATTATACTAGAGAGCATAGCTTATTAAATGACCTGGTTTCAATCCATAAATACTAAAGGGAAATTCCACATTTTGTACCAAAGAGAACTGTACAACCTCCAGAGCACATTATTAGTACTTCATGAATGAAACTCACAAGGCCCTAAAAACATGGTTTCATCAGTGATCCTGGGAGCACAAGTAGTGATAGAGTTGATAAAGTGGTTGATTTGATTGTGTTGCTGCTATGGGGGTGGCGTGGGGTGGGCATTTTTATGGGTTTTTATTATGCAGTGGATTTTTAAATGTTGTAGGCCACCTTAAGTTACCTATGTGTGAGTTGGGTGGCTGTTGTGGCCTAGCAGGAGCCGCTGGAGCTGCCACCAGACTCCGACAGCGAGGGGCCCTATGAGTGGCCTCTGGAGGATGTGGAGGACCCTGGACAGGGTTCCGACTCTGAGCAGGGCGCAGAGACTGGTTGGCCACCAGTTGGTGCCTGAGCCTTGGACCAGTGGGGAGGAGACAAGGGAGAGTGATCCAGAAGCCAGCAGTGAGTTGTTCCTGGATGCATGCCATCGAAGAGCTACTAGGCAGTCTGGAACAATTACACAATTACAGGAGGTAATTGCGCTCAGCTGGTGGTCATTAGGCTCCTCTCCAGACTATAAAAAAGACTGCTGGTGCACACGGCCCTCTTGCAGAAGTCAACACATTGACTAAAGAGTTGTAACTACCTTGGCAGGCTGGATTGCTGCCAAGGTTTGTCTGAGTTGCTGCCAAGGTCCTTATCTGTTTGTTTGCTTGGCTTTCAGTCACCGAGATTTTGGTCTTGCTATTAAAGGACATTCTAGTTAAGCTTGTCTCGGCTTTTGTTACTGGACGGAGGAGGGGGTCAGAACATGTGGCTATATAAATTTGTTTAATAAATAAGTAAATAGGATTTCAGTCATAAATATTCAACATTTCTACTTCAGAGCTGAAAGTATCAGGTCAGAACGTGCCTTCAGATAAACAATAGTAAAAGGATATTTGCCATAAATCATGCAATTAAGGATACAGAAATGCATGTTAAAGAAATTTTTAAAAGTCATTATAAAAATAAAGATTTGTATATTTTCTCTTTAACATCTAGGTGATTATGAGCTTCCTTCTAGTGTTTTTTGAAATACACGGTACCTTGGTACTCATTTCCACAGAAATTGTGAATGTTGGTTTTGTTTTTAATATGTTGTCTTTGTCTCGTTCCCCCCTTTCCCTTGTCTTTTGTGAGCCGCCCAGAGTCCTCCGGGAGTGGGCGGCATACAAGACAAATAAATAAATAAATAAAATTTTAATTGGTTTCAGAAGATGCTAGGAGTACAAAAAACACTGATTATCAAACAAACTTTTCCCAAAAGGAATCATATAATGAGTCACAAGGCAGTGACACTGACAAATTATAGCTTATGCGTTGATTACTATACAGCCGATGAATACCGGGACAAATTTTTTCACATCAAAAGTGCATTGATTACCTAGGTACCATTGTATAGTACTATTTCTGTGATGAAAGACAGGCAGTAATATTTTCATTGGATAAGTCCACAAACCTGTCAGCGGGCAAAGGCCAAATATGTCCAAACTCAAAGCACAAAGTTTTTTTTTTTTTTGTAGCAGCAGCAGCAGAATAATTCCACCATAATTGGAACTACAACTTTGTTCTTCCAAGTATCTCTGTACCTGAGATAGGCAGAAAAGAAACAAGTATTGAGAAGGCAGTTGGTAGGAGTGAGCATTGGCAGCGACTTTTTTAAGCAGCATCTTCTACCTTGTCTATTCTAGGTACTAGGAGTTATACTGTTTATTTATTTATATCCCACCTTTGTTATTTTCACAAATAACTTGAAGCAGCAAATATATCTAACACATCTCCTATTTTCCCCACATCAGGCCAAATAACCTGCAGTAAATGGGCATGAGGAATCTGTGAATGAATGTTTACAAGATAGGTATTGATAGATTTCAGAATGATTTGTAGATTGGCAAAGGCTTTGGACCTCGAATTAACAATAGCTACTGCACCTTTATCTTCATATATTGTGTACTGCTGAAAGAAAAAATAATAATTTTCCGTATCTAGGACTTTAATTATTTTGCACAAGAATTTGAATTCACTTCAGGGTTTTGGACTCAGTATCCTTTATCATTCTAAGCTCCTTGGAAGTCTCAGCTAATGAAAAATATGAAATCTGTTCTGGCAAAATATTCTGTTTCTCAAGAGTTGGGAACTCTAGTTATCTAGTCTAAGGTGACCAGATTTTCAGATTGGAAAAGAGGGACACCCTTGAGGGGGGGGGGGGGGGGCTTGATTAAAAAAATTTTTTTTGTCAAAAGGTCACCCCAGGACACTGAAACCAGCATAAATACGAATCTGTTGCCAAACAAAATTTTGATCACGTGATCATGAGGATGCTGCAACGGTCGCTAAGTGTGAAAAATGGTTGCAACGGTCGCTAAGTGTGAAAAATGGTCGCAACGGTCGCTAAGTGTGAAAAATGGTCATCAGTCACTTTTTTCAATGCCATTGTAACTTTGGTCACTAAATGTTTTCCCCCTCCTCGAGACTCCTCACTTCTTCCTTCATTCCTCTTACTTATCTACCTTCACCTTATCTGTCTTCTGCTCTTTCCCTCTCTTCCTTCCTTCCTCCCTCCTTCCATCCTCTTCTTTCCTCACTCACTCCCTTCCTCCTTTTTTCTCTTCCTTCCTCCTTCCATTCTTTATACGATATAAAATTCAATGAGGGTGAAACACACCAAGTCTGGCAAAGCTGCCTTGCACCAACCTGGCCTGCCCATAGAATAGCAGCCACTTTGAGACACATAAACCTGGTCTGAACATATTGCATCACAAAGATTTGCAAAGATCACATTTGCAAAAAGGAACATTTCTTGTAGTAAATACATTTTATAAACAATTTAAAAGTAAAAATCCCCCCAAAATAATAAAAAAGGTATTCTATAAATAAAAGAAATCCTTAAAAACCATTGTTAAGTATTACACCAGCAATAATTTATACTGTCACCATTTCAAACTATCATCAGAAATACGAATCTGTTGCCAAACATCAACATTTTGATCGCGTAACCATGAGGATGCCACAACGGTCGCTAAGTGTGAAAATGGTCGCTAAGTGTGAAAAATGGTCATCAGTCACTTTTTTCAATGCCATTGTAACTTTGGTCACTAAATGTTTTCCCCCTCCTCGAGACTCCTCACTTCTTCCTTCATTCCTCTTGCTTATCTACCTTCACCTTATCTGTCTTCTGCTCTTTCCCTCTCTTCCTTCCTTCCTCCCTCCTTCCATCCTCTTCTTTCCTCACTCACTCCCTTCCTCCTTTTTTCTCTTCCTTCCTCCTTCCATTCTTTATACGATATAAAATTCAATGAGGGTGAAACACACCAAATCTGGCAAAGCTGCCTTGCACCAACCTGGCCTGCCCATAGAATAGCAGCCACTTTGAGACACATAAACCTGGTCTGAACATATTGCATCACAAAGATTTGCAAAGATCACATTTGCAAAAAGGAACATTTCTTGTAGTAAATACATTTTATAAACAATTTAAAAGTAAAAATCCCCCCAAAATAATAAAAAAGGTATTCTATAAATAAAAGAAATCCTTAAAAACCATTGTTAAGTATTACACCAGCAATAATTTATACTGTCACCATTTCAAACTATCATCAGAAATACGAATCTGTTGCCAGGCATGGGACTGGCTGGGGAAGGAGGGAGGGAGGGAGGGAGGGGGAGAACATGAGTGTGTGTATCCCTCCTTCCTTCAGCCCAACACTCTTGCTGGCATTCTGGCCAGACGAGAGGGACTGCAGAGGGTCTAGGGCAGCGAGCCATTCAATCAATGGGAAACTTGCCTCTTGGAAGGAATGACCCGGTTTGGCTCCCACTTTCAACAATCAAACAGAGAAGCGAAGAGGCAGGACAGACGAAGCGGGAGCCAAGCCGGGCTAGAGTGTTGGGCTGAAGGAAGGAGGGATACACACACTCGTGTTCTCCCCCTTCCTCTCTCTCTCTCTCTCTCTCAAATGGCAAATCGCTGCTGGGAGCCCGGTCTCATTTGGGGGAGGGGGAGGAAGCAAGCCTTTTTCCATTTCAAGGAGCTGCCGCTCCTCCCCCCCACCTCTTAGAAGTCCAGCCAGCTGCCTGCCAAGCTCTCCACGGAGACTAGTATCCAGCCGGATTTCTTGAATCCCCGCGTGTGTGCAAGGCAGCTAGGCAGGCTCTGCTTGGGAGGACCAGGCTATGGAGGGCATAGCATGGTCATCTCAAGCGAAGCTCCCCTCCCCCACAAACTGCATTGCCCACACGCGCGGGGATTCAAAGGATCCAGCCGGATTTCTTGAATCCCCGCGTGTGTGCGCAAGGCAGCTAGGCAGGCTCTGCTTGGGAGGACCAGGCTATGGAGGGCATAGCATGGTCATCTCAAGCGAAGCTCCCCTCCCCCGCAAACTGCATTGCCCACACGCGCGGGGATTCAAAGGATCCAGCCGGATTTCTTGAATCCCCGCGTGTGTGCGCAAGGCAGCTAGGCAGGCTCTGCTTGGGAGGACCAGGCTATGGAGGGCATAGCATGGTCATCTCAAGCGAAGCTCCCCTCCCCCGCAAACTGCATTGCCCACACGCGCGGGGATTCAAAGGATCCAGCCGGATTTCTTGAATCCCCGCGTGTGTGCGCAAGGCAGCTAGGCAGGCTCTGCTTGGGAGGACCAGGCTATGAAGGGCATAGCATGGTCATCTCAAGCGAAGCTCCCCTCCCCCGCAAACTGCATTGCCCACACGCGCGGGGATTCAAAGGATCCAGCCGGATTTCTTGAATCCCCGCGTGTGTGCACAAGACAGCTAGGCAGGCTCTGCTTGGGAGGACCAGGCTATGGAGGGCATAGCATGGTCATCTCAAGCGAAGCTCCCCTCCCCCGCAAACTGCATTGCCCACACGCGCGGGGATTCAAAGGATCCAGCCGGATTTCTTGAATCCCCGCGTGTGTGCGCAAGGCAGCTAGGCAGGCTCTGCTTGGGAGGACCAGGCTATGAAGGGCATAGCATGGTCATCTCAAGCGAAGCTCCCCTCCCCCGCAAACTGCATTGCCCACACGCACGGGGATTCAAAGGATCCAGCCAGATTTCTTGAATCCACGTGCATGTGGGCAACGCCGCTAGGCGGGCGGGCAACCCGCTTGCTGACACGCTGGACGCGGCAGGGCAGGGGCCCGCGGCCGGGAGCGGCTTCTGGCGGCTACCGGGCGGCGATCTCACACCATCCGCTCGCGGCTCTTAATACTCACCAGTCAGCGCAGCTGCAACCTCTTTCGTCTTTTGGTGAAAGGAAATGGAGACTCGCGCAGACGTGCTGAAAATTTCCAATCCCAGCCAGCTCACTGATTGGCTGGAGTCCAGGCCAATCCAATCAGTGAGCGGGCAGGCTGGGCTGGCTTAAATTTGTAGGTAGGTAAAAGCACACTTTTTTTGGCGCTCGCAGCTCCCGCCCATCAGCTGCTAGCTTGCTGGGCTGGCTCATCGGTAGGATAGAGAACAAAACGATGAGCCAGCCCAGCAAGCTAGCAGCTGATGGGCGGGAGCTGCGAGCGCCCAAAAAAGCGTGCCTTTTAAAAAGGCGGGCGGGACGCGGGAAAATGCGTTGGAAGGCGGGTGTGTCCCGCCAAAAGCGGGACGTCTGGTCACCTTAATCTAGTCTCAAGAGTAAACACCACCTCACGTTACTTAGTTATCGACATAACACGTGACGGCAAGGTTGAACTCTTAAGGTTGATCAGTCGTGATCCTTACATATCTTTGCAATATGGAATTACACAGCAGCATTATATTGTATTTCACTGAAAACAGCTCAAGTTGCAGCGAACCCTTAAACATTCCAAGCCTTTTCCTCTGACAAAGTGGAATGCGGGTAATAGAATTCGTATTTCACCTATCGAGGAGCCCGCCATTCTGGGGCTTGGGTTCCTGCTGTAGTGTATGCTGGGAATTGTAGTTTGGCGTCCATTTGCCCCCAAGTGGAAGGTGCGGCTGGCTTGAGAGTATCTCTTGCAACGCTGGGACCGAGGTGGAAGGGGGCCACGCAGCTAATCCTCGAGGAAGGTTTACTGCCGCGATCTCTCGCCTAAAGACAGGCCGGTCGGGTCAGACCAGCCAGGTCCCAGAAGCAAGAGGAGAGGCGGAGTCGTGCCGGCCGGGACCCGCTCGAGGCTCTCTCTCTCTCTCTCTCTCTCTCTCTCTCTCTGCCTCGCTTGGCGCGAGCGCGATTCCTGGTCGTGCAGCCCCGGCTTCCCTTTCCCCGCACTGAGGCGGCTCCATGCGGCTGGCAGCCTCCTCCACCTCCTCACACTCCTCCGCAAGAGGCAGGGCGAAAAGGCGGCATCCGCCCGCGAGCGCCCTGAGGCCGCCGCCGTCCTCGGCCTGAGAGGAACCCGCGTTTGAAAGGAGAAAGGATGGCGAACCAGCTGGTAGTCCTCAACGTCTACGATATGGTGAGTGACCGGGCAGGCGAGGGCTCCTCGCAGACGCTTCCCACCCTAAGCTCTTAACCCCGGCGCGTCTTCCGGGCCTTTTTCTTTCTTCTTCTTTTCTGTTTATAACCTTCCTCCGTGGATACTTGGCTTTCTCTCAACGGTCCGAAACAGCGAGTCTTCCGTTTTCGTGTTTCCTTCCTTCCCACCCTCCATCCAAGCCTTGGCGAAGTTCTTGCCAGTGCAGTACAGATATCCTCCCTGATTGTCTCCCGCCCGCCGATCCACCCTCAATTTTCCAATAATTTAACCTGACAGAAAGATGCTATAATAGTTTGGAAACAAGGAATGGGCTTAGGAGGAACTGGAAAGTCCTAGCAACAAGTGTGTCTGATTTCACTTTTCTCCTGCCGGTTCTGGATTCACTCAGATGCTCAACCAGTAGGTGTAGTTTATTAAATTACTTTCTGTAAACCCCCTCCCCTCCCCAGATATATCTAAAGAATAATTGTTTTCATAATGAGTTAGCTTGGACAACAGTCCTTAAATTGTTTACAGTGAGAAAGCCTTAAATATCATACCATTACAGGCTCCCCCCCCCTCTTTTTTTTGTCCTTGGACAGAATCAAAAGATGGAGAGTAACAAAAAAGATCAACATATATTTCGTGGTGGAAAATATCTTTTCGAGTAGGTCAGCTGTTGCCTAATATCATGACTTTAATGTTTCTAAATTCTAAATTATAACGTTTCTAAATTATAGCCTAGTTTCATGTATATGCAGGGAAAATTTGTGAGATATTTTACTCTTGTCTAATAAGAGTAAGACTTAAGGCTAAAGTTTTGCAATTTAGCCTTACTTAAGGCTAAAGTTTTGCAATTTATTTGGTGGACCATAAGTAAGTCAGAGGTTTCTTATCTCAATCTCATTTATTTTTTTCTTAGTGTTGCACACGGTTTTCCAACAGGAAAAACCAATATAGTGCAATAAAGGATGGCATGAACATAAATTTTGAGGTATGATAAATCTAGCTGCAATTGTGTGTTTAAGGGCTTGGGAATTTGCTTCTATAACCATGTATCCTGTTCCTAGCATAATATATCTTTATCATATCCTTAATGCATGTCTGTCTGCTCACCTGACTTGTTTAGTTGTATTTTGCTCTGGTTAGTGGTTCTAGGGCTTAGAAAAAAAACCAAGGTTTTAGCAAATATCAAAACCAATATTACAAGCACAAAGCCATTAGAAATGGGTCAGAATGTTGAGTTAGGAATAGAAAATCTGCCTCTGTTAAAATTGTAATGGGTACAATATAGGATGGGAATAAAACCACTTGAATTCTTTGGAAAATAGGGAGTAATATAAATGTACAAAATATAGGAACATTAAAGAAATATTTCTAAATAAATCATGAAGAACAAAAATGTAAACATCCATTTATTTTGGTACATAAAAGCTTAAAACATCTGGTACTTTGATGCTTCTAAGGTACTTTTAAGTTACAATTGCGTTCTATTCATACAGAATTTACAGAAAGTTTTGAATGAATGTATATAGGTAGTCCTCAACTTACAACCACAATTGAGCCCAATATTTCCATTACTAAGCAAGACAGTTGTTAAGTGAGTTTTGCCCCATTTTTCAACCATTCTTGCCATAGTTGTTAAGTGAATCACTGCAGTTATGTTAGTAACACAGTTGTTAAGTGAATCTGACTTCCACATTGACTTTGCTTGTCAGAAGGTTGCAAAAGGTGATCATATGACCCCAGCTAGTGGTGGAGTGCTGTCGGTTTAACAATCTGTTTGGTGAGCGCAGGCTTTGTGTGCATCTTAAAACGCTTGAGCGCAGCACTGAAAATGGAGCATTTAGAAGCTCAGCTGTTTACCTTCCAAATCAGCAATGGTAAGTAAAGCAGCAAGGGGGGGATCAGCTGTGCCGCAGGATTGAGATGAGGTAGAAACCAAGAAATAAAGGACAGGTTAGAGTGGGAGCGAGGAGGCCAACTGATTGTCGGAGCTATCGGTTCACCCAAACCGGCCCAAACCGGCTGAATACCACCTCTGACCCCAGCACACTGCAACTCATAAATACATGCCACTTACCAAGTGTTTTAATTTTGATGACGTGACCATGGGATTCTGCAACGGTTGTAAGTGTGAAAAACAGTAGAAAGACAAGGACTAGCTGTACTTTTATGCATTATTTTTTGTTGCAAATGTTTATTAAAACACTTATAGTTTACAGAAGTGTTTCTCAACCTTGACAGTTTGAAGTGGGGGGGGGTCTTCAATTCCCAGACTTCCTTAGGCAGCATGACAGTTGAAGTCCACACATCTGCAAGTTGCCAAGGTTAATAAACAGTGATCTACAATAGCATGAATTATTAAAAGATAGTGGAAAATAATAGCTACACATTTTCTTGACAAGGATGTACATCTGGTCTTTATATTCTATGTCTTTGGCAACAGTCAAGCAGCATTATCAAGAAGTTGCAACATTGGAAGCTTGGAGACAGTTCATATCTTATCTTTTAACTGCTTCACATAGCAAATTAGTAATGAACAGCTGTAAATCCTAGACTTGTAGTACAACATTTCAGCAAAAACAAATCCTGTTTGTTTACTTGAGTTGGTTAACTTGCAAATTAATCCAATCTGATAAATCAGAAGGAAACCAGACTTAACTGGACAAAAACTGGACTTAACTGTTTGTGCGTGATGAGTTGTAATAAAATTAGGATATATTCCAGTTCTCTGTTGCCAGAGCAAATTAGCATTCTACAAAAACCCTAAGTATTGCTATGGTGAGGAGGAGTGCTGGGGGGGGGGGTTCTCTCCATCCCCTTCATGATTTGAACATTGCCTGGGGTCTCAATGGACTGTTTCAAGATTTTCTTTGTTCTGTAAATTAAAGCAGCTCTATTCATGGCTTTCTAATGTAAAGGTGTGTGTGTGTCTGTGTGTGTCTCTCTGTGTGTAAAGCCAAATGTAATGTTATAATCGCAGATCAGGTTCAACAGTCATCTTTCTGTATTTGATTGTCACAGTGGTGATTGTCAACCATCTGCAAGATATCTTTGATATAGAGAATAAAGTATTGGAATTTAACCAGAAAGACCAGGGAATTAGATTCCCACTACTATGATGCTAACTATGGATATGGATTCTCCTCTTCTTCTTCTTAATTATAAGTGTGGACATGGTTTCAATATTTTATGTCAGAAACTGTTGTGACATAAATTACACAATTTTGAGAGAAGAGCAGAAAGGGCTCTTGTATACTAATTAAAACATAAATGGAGGGTGAAACATTATAATGACTTCATATTTTCTCCCCATAATTTTCTGTTTTTCACAACAGAAAATTCACAACATTTGTGAAATACACAACAGAAACTTCATAACATTTGAATACCTATTTGCTGAAACAGCCTTGTTGCTATATAACCATGTACTGGTGAGGAATATCAATCTTATGATCTACATACATTTTTGGAATGAATGTGACACAAATGTAGTGCAGCTTGAATCTTACAGAAGCTCTTTCCCATAGCATATCTCTTGCAGAAGCACAACCATATGTTTGCACTAGGAATGTGCATGGTGGTATGCAATGTTTATCTTTAGCTATGCATCTAAAAGGAATTTAATTCTTCAAGGATCTGTTGTAAGGAAGGCAATAACTTTCGTAGTTTATCAAAATTATTTAGCACATGAGATTACATATTTGCTCATTCAAAACTGATGGGAATTTGCACATAGAAGTAAGAATGTTACTCTCCAAAATATAATCTAATAACTCCTGGAGAATTCTTTATATATAATTATAAAGTTATATTATTGCTCATGTTTGTCATTACTATTCACAATAGCATAGAATGATTTAGAGCTGAAACAGTACATTCTTTAAAGTCCATAATATAATATGTAGTGTGTAGTGTAGTATAGTAGTGTAGTGTAGTATAGTATAATATTGTTGCTTGTGCGATTATTCTGGCCTGATAATTCTATGATCTTGAAATCTGAGATATGCATATAATTATAGAGTAACTGACATCCCAAGAACATGTTTGCTTTGCTTATCATTTATTTATAACATCGTACTTGGAGAGTAATAAAAACAAGTCCCTTTCTGAGGAGAAGGTAGTCTCCCTTGAGTCAAGCTCAACTCTCAGTTATTACACAGGCACATCCATGTTGTTTTGTCAAACAGTATAGAAGGGTTTACCACTATATTCTTCCACAACGTTTTTCTACTTCCTACTCTAACCAAAAGCACTGGAAGTATCCGAGAGGCTGCCATCCAAATACTAACCATTTGTGATCCTGCTTCAGTTTTTTGGCATCAGGCACAAAAAAGATAGAATAGAGAATGTGGGAGAGCATGAGAAAGAAAAAAAGTTTTTTTTTCCACTATAAGTATTCTTTATGGATAGTTCTTCAATTTCCTTGCATATGTAATGTATAACTTTAATTATAATTCAGAATATAATATTGGGCTTCGAATAATTTTGCAATGGCTTCTTACAATAATGGGAGTTCTGAAAGGGACTTTTCAAATGCAAATTTCAGTGTTATTTGTTTATTGAAAATTAAAACAAAGCAAATAAGCAGAAAATTATTGGTACTTTCCAAATTGCATTAAATCTTTAATAGCGCACTCTCTTTCTCTTTTTTTCCCTCTCTCTCTCTCCCCTCTCCCTCTACATACATACATACATACACATGGTTTCTGCTCTTAATATATGTAGTGACAATACTATTTCTAAATGTAAAACATATTTTACATGACACATAGCTTGCTATGTCAATCCGCATGGATTATTTGAGGAACAAAGGCAATACAATACTATTTACAACAAAATGTATTACTTAAAAATTATAACATAAATATATTAATTAAAAAATCATAAATCGTTTTCATAAAACTCATTTATTTAAAATGATATGTAAAAATATCCAAATCTTATGTATTTCATAGTAGTCTATATACAAAAGCATTGTTACTTTCAGATGTCTGGACTTAAACTCTCAGTGGGAAATCCTGGGGATTGAAGCCTATATGTCTTAAAAGTTGAAGAGGTTGAGAAACACTGTAATAGACTGTGCCAGGATGAAGTAGTCATATTCTGCCATCGTTGGGAAGAGAAAAATACCTCAAGGCAAGCAGCTGACTCAGTGACTTGCTTAATGAGGGGAAACAAGCTGAATTCACTCATAATGAGGAGCTGTAAACCATAGGTTACACATGACAGCATTGGGTTCCTATAAACTCACTGAACTAAAATTGAAAAAATAATTTAGCATGGTGTGGAAACTAGTAGTCATATAGAACTAATTATAGGAACACATATAGAAACTAATTATAGGAACACAAAAGAGCCAAGGTGGCGCAGTGGTTAAATGCAGCACTGCAGGCTACTGCTAGATCAGCAGTTCAGCGGTTCAAATCCCACCGGCTCAGGGTTGACTCTGCCTTCCATCCTTCCGAGGTGGGTAAAATGAGGACCCAGATTGTTGGGGGCAATATGCTGACTCTCTGTAAACCGCTTAGAGAGGGCTGAAAGCCCTATGAAGCGGTATATAAGTCTACTGCTATATGTTTTTTGTTTGTTTATAGCTTCTTTCTCAGGTACTTTCAGGTGGAAAAAGACATTGTGCCTTGTACAATGACATGGTAAGCTACATTTACCAACAAGTAACAGCTCATTAGTTCGCTCTGGCACACAGGAAGATCCAGGGATCTGACTAAGCCATTAGTCTAACTTGCTATCTGAATAGATGCAGTTATTGGGTAAGTTGTTGTGGCCGAAAGGCATGAAACTCAAGAAAAATATGATTTCCCCTTTGAGACATCTTGCTGGAAAAAGATTTGAAACTGATTGCTGGCTAAACTGACAGCTTGTCATGATGAAGGTGAAGAATCGAATAAAAAAGCAGATTTCTGAAAAAGGACCATTCACGGAGCAGGGCAAAGAATTAAATGGAAGTTGAGTGTAAACAAAACCACTGTGCAAGTCAAAACAACCAAAAGGACTGAAAACAGAGGAAAACTCCTGGATAATATCTCTTCTAGTTATGTTGGATTTGGCTATAGTAATAAGGAAATATGACATGAGAGAAAAGCCAGTAAGAGGTTATTTTCTCACATAGACGTAAGAGGATAATCAAAACTTCATGAATTGCCAGACACTACAAATATACTGTATTTTTTGACATATAAGACGCATCTTTTTCCCTCAAAAAAGAGGCTGAAAACCTGGGTGTGCCAAATACACTGAATATAGCATTTTTTTGCCTCTCAAAACCCCACCCCCTTCACCAAAATGGCCATGCATAGCCTTTAGGAGCCTTGAAGAGGGGGCTGGGGAGGGCAGAAATGAGCAAAAAATGGGCCATTTTTTGTTCGTTTTGTCCCCCCCCCCCCCCAGCCTTCAGGAACACTCTGCAAAGCTCCTAAAGGCTATGCATGGCCATTTTGGTGAAGGGGGGGGTTGATTTCTAACTAAGTTTTTATAGTAAACCACTGTCAAGCCATCTGTACCTGGCGCTTTCCCTAACTTTAGTTGTTTGATTACCTGCAGGATTTCCCCAGAGGTTATTGGTTGGTTCAACTTTTGCCTGTACTCTTCTCTAACTAGGGGTATTTTCTCTTTATCTAAGTATTTATCTATGTCTAAACCCCTTATTTTGTCCCCTTTGTACAATTCTGTAAAAAATTCCCGAAATGCCTTTTGAATATCCTCCTGTTGAAACACCTCCTTCCCTCTATAACACAATTTGGATACATTTCGAATTTTTCTTTTTTTTCCTAATCGGATAAGCCAACCACCTGCCGGGTTTGTTTGCGTTACAGAAAGTGTTATGTTTTGCATATAATAAACTAGTGGCTACCTGGTCAGAAATCAACATATCAAATTGGGATTTTAATATGGAGATTGCTCCCTTAGCCTTTATATCGCCTGGATTCAATGTTAATTCCAACTCTTTCCCTTTAATTTCCTCTTCCAATTCTTTTCGTTTTTGCCCTTGTTTATATCTATGTATTTTGTTTATATTCATCAGTACTCCTCTCATATACGCTTTGCTTGCATCCCATACAAATTCCATAGATGTACCCTTATTCATGTTGAGAACAAAGTATTCAGATAACAATTTTTTACAATCATTAATGTACTTTTCATATCTAAATAAGTTTTCATTTAACCTCCAAGACCTTCTTGCCTGCACTACCCTTCCCAATTCCATCCAAACTGGGTTATGATCCGAAAGAACCCTCGCCGCAATCTTTGTCTTCTTCACCCTAGAAAGTAAATCATTAGTAATTAGTATAAAATCAATCCTTGAAAGGGATTGATGTCTATCAGAAAAAAAGGTGAAGTCATATTCCTCTGCATTTCTTTCTCGCCAAACATCTCGCAATTCAAAAGAGGAAAACTTTTGTCTGCAAATTACAGAGTCACAAAGAGAAGGTAGAAGAAGAAAACTTAATCCATCAGTTTCAAAAGGTTTGCATAGATTCGATCCATGTAAATAACATTTAAAAAGATAACCACTGTCCAAAACCATTCCAAATTCAATTCCGCTGCTTGATTCTTCTATTCTTTAATTTAAATTGTTTTTTGAGTTTTTATAGGCAGTCTCTTTTTTAAAAACAATAAAAATTCCTCACCAGCTGGAAACACTTTCTCTTTCCGTATCCTTCTGTTTTGGAGCCGCCCCGACTTTGTAAGTCTTGGCTGGATTTTTTGTCACTGGCTTGAAGAACTTCTTTTGAGGATTTTGTGGTATCCCGAGATCAGCAAGACGTATTCTTCCTGTTCACCGTCTCTTTGGGACGGTTTAGATCTGTTTGGACCACCCAGTGGCAAAAGTGTTGACTGTGGTCTCAGAGTATTGAGACCACCACACCCATCTCGTTGTGACATTGGCTCCTCCTCCCCAGTAGCTATACCATTTTCTGACAAAGGGGAAATTAAGGATTTTGCTCAGATCAAGGTTGAAGATTAGAATGATGTCACTGCAATTTGTATCTCGTGGAAATAACTGTACATATTCTAAAACAATATGGATTTCAAATTCAAGGAACAAAAGGCCCAGTTCTTTCCAGATTTAAGTCCTGGTACCTAAAACAAAACAGCTTCAATTGATCACATCATGAAGAATTCTGGGATTCCTTAAAAAATGACATTTTCATTCAAAATCATGATTAAATTGGAAGATAGATTCTTTCCTGCCTATTATTCCAGCCATGCAGCAGAAATCCTGAAGGAACTAAAGCTAAAATTCCCAGGTATTCTAATTTCTGAAGAATCAGGAGCAAAAAGGATAAAAGAGAATCACAGAATTGGGGGAGGGGGACACACCATATATCTATTTTCTATATGGCAAAACCAAGGCTTTAATGAAAACTCAATACTATATTTGGGATTACTTATTTTTATTTGTGCTAGCTGTAGTCAAAACACTCTTAGTAGAAATAGCAAGAGCTCAAAAAGGAACTCCAAGGATGTAACAACTTTTATAATTAAAATGGTGAGTGGGGTTGCCTTTCTATAGTCTATCATCCTGGAGTGCTTTAGTTACTGTAATCCTTGTCATTTTTGATACTACAACATGATAATTATTGCAGTCTTCCTCCAAAGAAAAACCATAAGTAGTCCTCGAGTTACAACCACAATTGAGCCCAATTTTGGTTGTAAGTCATTGTAACTGGTTGCTTTGCTCAATGACCACAATCCCAGCTCTCCCCATTGCAGTTGTTAAAGCTACCTCACAGGTCATTAAGTGACCGCAGAGCTACCTCAGGATGGAGAATGGCTTGGAAGGCCACTGGAATGTGGAAAACTGCCATGGGCCAGATGGCCTCAACCAGCTAAGCCCATCAACACACATATTGCCTTCCTTCCTCCCCCCCCCCACTGCCCCCATCCCAAGAAACCTGACCTTTCCTCTCCTACACCACCACTGTCCATGCCTGAGTCTACTTTGCTTTCCCTTTCTCTGCATCTGCCAAAAGGCACAGCTATCCAAAGTAAGGCTCAGCTAGAAAGCTAGTGAAGACAATCTCC